>NC_090282.1:13921517-14225624 GCF_037392515.1 Haliotis asinina | reverse complement strand
AACAATGTAATAAAACAATTGTAACTCAGCTCATTACTGTAACAATGCCCTTTATTCTATTGTCAAAGATGATTAAATACTGCAATAACTAGCCATGCACCGAGCCAATTTACACTGATTATAGGTAAATATTGTTTACTACATCATATTCTTGCTTGATCATAAACAGTTCCAAAATACATGTGCACAATAAAAAGATATAAAAGCACTTAATTATTACCTAGTTAAGGAACTACTTAGGTAAAATATTGCATAAAATCATCTAAAACAATTTCCACACACCATAAATTTAACTTAAACATAATAGTGTCAAATAAATAAAAAATTTGGCAACATAGCGAAAAGTGCAGCACAATTTAAAAATGGATGGTACAGTTTGAGATAATCATTCATTATGATCAATTAGGTTTCCTCAGAGTGTGAAATGTTACTCAACTTTCCAAAGCAGCAATCAGAATTATCCCAAGAGAGTAAGAGACAATGAAATCAATAGTTCAAGATGTTGTCATATTCAGTATAGCTATTAGACTGCCTTCTTACAAGTTACTCCATGGCGTCTTGTTTTATAGTGGAATGAAATATCTCTTTCATCCATCGGATGTTTGGCTTGCACAACACACAGACTGACTTGAAGACACTTATAAACTCATGACAATGTTTAGTATGGCAGAAAGCAACATACACAACAGTGACTGTTAACTGGGGTTAGCACATACGACATACATCACAGAAGCACCTGGCCAATCATCACACAGCATTTCTCCTTAGCCCTGATCCTTAACAGGAAATCTCATGGAAGCTTGGACACATGGGTAGGACTAATTTCAGGACATATATCCATCAGTGTACCTTTTACTTTAAAGCACAAAAGTTGAAAAGTGAACAAAAAATAAATACATTTAACATTTTGGCTTCATTTCAAAAGTTAACTTGGGGTGAAAAATTCATATAAACCAGCTGCACTATTAATTAATATTCATTCACATCAGATACGACAGATATCAATTATATTTTATTAATCTTGCCTGCCAATTATAGATCAAAACAGAAAAAATACACATTAAAAAATACACTTAGTATACACAATGTGGCATACCAAATAATTTCCCAAGATCATTCTTACTTTTGTCACATTAAAATGCACACAATTCTTTGTTAAAATGCAATCTCGAACAAATGGCAAGACAAATCTGTTAACAGTTGCTTTACCATGAATAAAACTTGAGATCAGTCACAGTAGAGGAGCATCACTTTACACAATGACATTGCACACACTAACGTTGTCAGATATCGGCAGCCAATGCTAATTTTGCATCACCGAGGCAACACGGCACCAAACATTACAACACACGGAAGACGGCACAAAGGCATTATATATAAATAAGGCTTAGTTTCAAAACACCTTTCAGAATTTTCTAAAAATATTCCATCGCTTATCACCAGCTTCCATGAACATCTTCTGTATTATATCTCTGCTTGTTCATGATAAATACCAAATACCTCTTTAAATGTGCATCTCTCATCTAACTTAAAAAGGAGACTCGGGTATTTGATGAACTAGCGAAACATCTAGACTTGCTTTGGAAAGGGTGAGTTGGGTTGGGTTTTACGCCCCTTGTAGCGATAATCCAGTAATTATCACGGCTGGGGACACTAGAAATGGGCTTCACAGATTGTACCAATTCGTTGTCATGAGTGACCATGTCATTCCGCTGGGCAACCATTCTTAGTACATTCACACTGAACTTCCCAACCGAAGCAGTCTTACCGCTAGACATACACAAATAATGTCAACACTGGTGAGACCAAGAAAAGACTTGACCAACCACTGTGGAAAGTCAAAACTTGACCTTCTGCACTAAAGTACCACTCCCTTGACAAGGCTGTCACATTGCAGGTTTTTCTAAATAAACAATAGTCAGTGAGTTGGTTTTACCCCGAATACTATAGCAACATCATGTGGGGACACCAGAGATTGGGTTTCACACATTGTACCCATGTGAGGAATCAAACCTGGGACTTTGGGTTTTGAGCCAATGCTTATGCCACTAGGCTACTCCACTGCCCCAAATAAGCAAAAACCGGGCTTGCATTTAGGAGAAAGATAAGACCAAATTATCTATTGTCGTGTTCACAAGGAACGTATCCGAAATTTATCATGAGTAAAAGTGGAATCTTATAAATTCTATCCATTCTCATTTTCAATGGGACAAATCAGTTTTAAAAAAATACCACATTATGAAAGAAGCTCAACAGTTGTGATATAAACAGGGTATAACACATGCAAAAGCAGCAAGATTTAAAACCTATTCCATGTTTCAATCTCAACACATGCAATATAGGACAAGTCACTGCAACGTGAAAACACAAGCAACACCTGAAGACACAAATACCACAAAACATTTGCTTTCTTAATATCCAGAACAGCATCTTTACAAATAACATGAAATAAACATTGAACATAATGTTTCTGTAACAGCCATGTTGTACTGACGTATGCCTAAACATGTCCACATGCATGAGCAGCTTCTTTGATGTTTCCACTTACTGACGGACACCAAGTTTCATACACATATACTTGACAGTTTCACGCAAAGATTACACCCATTGTCTGTATAAACCACAATCAGTTCCACTTAAACCCAGTGTGAAACTTGTGTGGGCCGAAAAATATTTGACGAGTAAAAGGCATCAAGGCCAATTTATGTAATTTGGACAGCAGGGACTCCCAAATGAGTACAAGTGAAACAAATCTGACACAGCCAAATTTTGACATAACATACTGTAAGAGTTCCAACAACTTCCAGCACATCAAATTAATAACTGGATCACATTTTTCTAGTATTTATTCAAAACGTAAACCAGAGTATCACAGGTTAAGAAAATCAGAATCTTTAGTAGAACACAATCTGATTTGGCCATGGCACAGTATATTGATATAATAAGCTCCATGTTACACTCTCTGATCAAGGAGACTGAGTGACCTGCTGTCTCCTAGAATCAGGTATCAGATCCTCGATAATGCAAAAAAAAAAAAAATGTACATTTCCCCCTGCCATTAGAAGCTGTAGTGTCATAATTCTGTTTTAAAACCTTTATTTGACAAACAACCTCATGAACAATACTTGGCAATTTATTGTTAATCATGAACAGCATGATGATGAAAGCGTCAAGTGTCAAGAACTGATCAGCGTCAAGAATGATCAATGTCATATCAAGATCTGAACAACATTCATGTTTTACAAGACTGACAAGATGTTTCACCAATGTTCATCTTAGCCTTCAAAAGAAGTTGCCATACAAGCAGGACACTAACATCATAATACGATGTACAGAACTCCAGATAAGCTGTAGAAAAGTTGAAATACACAAGAAAAATAAATGCCAGTGTATGAAAAACACTAAATACTTTTGTTTATGCTATGTCAAAATAACAATGCATATTTAAAATATACATCAAAATAGTGTTGCGTATCATATTAAGTCAAGCCAGTCGAAACAAATCTTGTCTTTTTTTCTCTAAATATTCAAAATTAAATGAAATCTGAATGTAACTTGGATGACAAATTTAGAGCAGATGTAGACAAGCACATATTATTTCTTACAGTGCAAGAGAATAAGCAGTACTAGCTATTGGCTATGACTTATCATTATTAGTTAACCTGGAGGATTTATAACCTTAACCTGAATAAAAAATGCTGCAACCTCTAAACCTTGTTATTTGAAATAAATACAGATGTTAAAAATACTGTGGGTATCAAAAGAATAGATACCTACTTGAAACTTGAAATACCCACTTAGTTTCACAAGTATGAATATCATACTCACCCGGCCTAAAGCTTACCTGGAGTTCTGATGTATATCAAGTTTAAGTATTTACCAATGAAAACTCAAATATATCCTGCTATTAAGTAAGGCATTGGCAGTTTCGCAACTAACTATGATCTTGAATCCTTATCATATATACAGGGATGAGAATGGAAATTTTCATTTACAGCTGAAAACTAGTTGGGGGTCTGGGCGGAGGGCGGAGCCTGGTCGGGGGCCCAGGGGGTCAAAGCCCCCCGGAAGCTCCTGGGATTTTGGCATTTTACACACTAAATATGGCTTCTAAAATCAATATTAACACTGTATATATATTTAGACGTTTCAGAAAAATGACCCTGGGGATGTAAAAAAACGTGGATTTCCGCGGATCCGCGGAAATTTCTCATCCCTGTATATAACATCTTAACTCATGCACAAATGTTTTCACAAGTACTGGTTAGCATGCAACAGAACTTCAGCTTTTATTTAATATTGCCTTTAGCATCTAGAACACACCAAGGATATTTTAAACATGTTATTCCTTACACTGCTTGCAAATCTCCAGTAACACTTTACAGACATAAACAGACCATGCCTGTGTAACCTTGGCAAAAACAATTTGATATGATCAGTTTAATCATGCTGATTTCACAATAAGGTCTGGGAGTGCTCTCCTTAAATACGTTAAGGATTAATCAAGTTTACTTTTCCATTATTTTCCATAGAAGTATTTAAAACAAGAAAGAGGACTCAGATGGATCCTCTGTGGTTTCTGATGACCTTCAAAATATGTTATACTGTCCGTGCCAAAGCATTGGAATCTTACCAGAACAAACACATTCTTGGACATTTTGCGCAGCTCTAAACACGCTCAGTGATCATGTATGAAGTGCTCAGAGACTGGGACAGAGAACTTTTACAATGTGCCATTTGCAGGATCTTCTGATTTTGCCTTTTTCTCACTTTGGAATGAGCCACTGCCCTGGTATCAATAGTTAACATCAAAATTTTAATGGCCCAGTATTTATTCTAATGTGCAAAAGGGTCCATGGCTCCTGCCTCTCCCAATCCCTAAGTGTTATGTGCATAGCTCACTAGCCTAAAGGAAGTTTTCTAAACTCAGTCTTCAGACTAGTGGCTGAAGTCATTGAGAGAATACATGGTCTTTGGTGGCATGGAAATGACACGATATGCAATAAACAGATCCATGTCATGGAGTTCTTAAATCATTCAAGAAACAGGCTGAGGAGAAAATATCAGGCGCTTACATGGACTAGTGTGTTGGAGCACCACCTCTAACATGTCCAACACAACTGACATGACACAAAAAGTAACCTTCCAATAAATAATTTTTATTCATCATCAACACAGATCAGTAATAAGTTAAATATATGAGTGACATAAAAATAATGACATTAGAAGACTGTGCATCTATAATTGAACACTAACAGTCAAACAAATTTAACAAGAAACTTCACTCTCTAGTAACATCTCTCTCACATGGCTGGGGTCCTTCTCTCCAGGTTTCTCCTCTTTAGAATGAGCTTCACTACTGAAGCCCCCAGCTGAGCCTGACTGTTCAGGCAAATGGGGAGGCACTGAGCTGGACTGTTCATTAGTACTAGCACTGCCCCCTGTAGGTTCTTGGGATCCTGAATGGTGATCATCATGTTGTTCAACATTTTGTTCACTGGCACAAGCTTTGAGTTCGAGAAGGTCTAAGGCGGCATTGATAAGTTTGACTGCCTGCCTTCGTGAATCTCTGATCCTGTCCTTACCCCCTGCTTGCACCCCGTCAAGTTTCAGGAGGCTCCGAGTCAGCATCTCTTCTAAGTATTTGTACTCCTTGTCAGTCTTCTTCCCTTGAAACACGTTCACACTTGCTTCGAGACTTTTCACATCATTCACAACGTCATTAATAATATCGAAAGCTTTTTCTTCCTCAGATTTTTGCTGTGGAGGAGCCGATGATGGTTGCGGCTGACCACCCATTGGCTGCTGGGAGCTGAAAGACTTCTGAGCATGCTCATTCAATGATGGACCGCTTGAATAATGAGACTGTGTGTTTGGCTGAGGCATTTGCTGACTGGACTCGCTTTGAGCTCCTGGCTTTGAGTTTTCGTGAATAATTGGTATGACGATAGGTTCGTTAGTGTCACGGCGGGGTGGAGCTTGTTGTGGGCCTGGTTGGTGCATCCCCTGAGGAGGATATCCCACGGGTTGTGGGTAAGCCTGGGGTTGGTGTCCCTGTGGGTGGGGATATCCAGGCTGAGGGTGACATGGCATTGGCTGTTGGTGGGGGTGGCCCTGAGATGGCTGTGGATATCCTTGACCATGTCCATGACTTGGCTGTACCTGTGGTCGGTTTTCACTGATACTCAAATGCTGAACAGGTATTTCCCTCATGCCTGGGGAATTCCTTCCCTGGGATTGTTGCATGTGAGTGGGGTGACTCTGTTGGGAGGGTGGAGTTGCACGCCCCTGTGGGTATGCCTGGTGAGGCTGTGGCTGTGGCTGAGGCGGCCATGTACTAGTATGTAGAGGCGCCTGCCTGTTAGGTGATGCTCTGGAAGATTCATGAATGACTGGAATTTCCACTGCTTTCCCCTGTGGGTAGAAGCTTTGCTGGTGACCACTACCCATTCCAAAATCTGGTTGAGGATAACCCATTGAATGAGCCTGTAAATATAAAACAATGAATATGTAGTAATTGTACAAAAACACAAATCACATATACTTAGTTATGTCATATTATCATGACTACTGTTACGGCAGTTATTTTTCTTCACACATGTTTGTCTAGTTACAACAATTTCCTTGATGCTAACATATTAAACTGAAAATTAACCCAAATAAGACAGACAAGGAAAAGTCTCCGTCTATAAATACTGAATAATTGTGCTTTACATCATCCATTTTACTGCTAAAATAGGGATGCAAGTTACCAAAAAGCAAGTCACCAAAACATGTTTGAAATTCAACGTTAACTGGTAACATGAACAGCAAAATTCATGACACAATGATTTCATCCTGCCTAATCATGCATTAGCTACTGAAATAGAGTAAGAGTTCCATCCATTCCCCCATCCCAAATAATGGCTAGAATGCAGTTTACCGGGCGCAGAACCCTTTACAATCCTTAGGTTTTGTGTTAAGGTTAGGCAGCCTTTACCATGTTTACGATCCCTAGGGTTAGGGATAAGGCATCCTTTATGATCCTTAACCCCCCTGGTTAGGGTTAGGGTTAGGATCAGGTACCCTTGCCAATCTTTAGGAAGGGCTAATTAATCTGAAAACAGTGAGCCCAGTAAAGTGCAATGCTCACCAGATAATACTTTTAAAATGATATATACTTGAATTATTAACAAGGCCTAACATAACAATTGCTGGAGGACTGACAAATATAACGAAAAGTCTGTAAATTATACAATATTGAGAGTTGAACCACTTAGTGTTACCTCTGTTATACTGCGGAAGAAAGAACATTGGGGAACGGAAGGAACTCTTTCAAAAACATATTTTAACTCAGAAAAATGAGCATACACATGGTTTTAACCAATCTGGGCATCTGTAAGTGTAACACAGACTAGGACTGATGCTGGCTATTTAATTCAAGACGGCAAGTTTCTGACTGCTGACAGGGACAGTTCAAAGCCACGTTATTTCCTTAATTTTATTTTCAAAGGTTCAACTTATGTTCAGGGGATAGCATCAAATGTATCTTAGCTGGCTAATCTATGATCATCCACACCCCAAACAAATTTTGAAAACTTACCATCCTTATCCTTGGATCTTGCCAAGTCGTTTGATGTGTGTTATGATCCACAAAATATGGCCAACCTGTTGTCTTGTCGTATAACATTTCCCAACCTGTCGGTAGAGGCTCGTTCGTCTGAAATGTTTGACTGTACGGACCTTGATAAACTGACCTCCCAGCCATTGTCGCCCGTATATATAGTCCTTCAGCCAAAGCCTTCGAAACAACACGACTGTTCGTTCACCATCTAGAAAGGTCTCCGCAGTACTCGAGGCTATTTACCTTACACATAGTTCAGATGCTTCGCGATTTCCACTGACTGTTTATGAATAACGTTTCATTGTCAAGCCATAAATATTTTTCAGTTATGTATTTTACGCTCGGTATTCTCATCACTTTCTTTCTATATATATATATATATATATATTATATGTATGTAGAATTTAACTGCACACAAACATATAAATTTACTTCGTGTGTCACGTTGGTCAATAGTATAATGGTATGTTGATAATAGAATTTAATACTGATTACCATATCAGTATCTTTGTTCGTAATTACGGCTTTGCATTTATATTTCTAGTCATCCCTTTTCTAGAAATGAAAAGTCATTAACGTCATAAATGTAAGTTATATCCCTATCCCTACATGAAAACCAAGGTTTCGTCTAATTATTTCTTGTTTATGACTTATGTCCTGTTTGATGTCTCCTTCTATTATCCTTGACATTTATTCGTGGTGGGTTATTGTGCCTTTTTTCTTTGAAAAAAAATCGGTATAACACAATAAAAAAATAAATAATGCTTCGCTTCAGTAAGCTTTCAATAAGATATCTCCTATTGTAACTAGTTTTTAGGAAATCACTCTTGTTTATGACAGGCACCTACGCCATCATCGGGAACCTTCGCGAGAAAACCATTCTAAGGGAGATAATCATTAACATTCCTAGCACAGAAACTTCTAGTCACTTCAACACAAACCGGCTTTATGGGTGGGATTCGTCAGTCGATTTTGCGCCACAGCAAATTCCTTGCCTTTAAATGGAATTTCGCAATATATTTCACTACATTATAATAATGTGGTGCGTTTGACTTCTTTTGAACCTTGATAATTAAATTAAATGTAAATGTGGATGTGACAAAACCATGTTGAGATAATACACATAACATGGCGTTTTGCCATCGTGATCAACATTTAATATCATGGGCTTTGATGATGGAGACTGGGTCATGGAAAGGTGTTACTGGTAGTTTATAAAATGAGATACGCAGACAACAAGCTATGTAGTTACCGGTCGCTTAAAAATGAATCCATTTATTAATTGCTTTTCTCGTAATGCCATATGTACTATAGTAAGCCCTGTTTGGAAACATTTTGAAATCAGGCCTTTGGCAAAATGTCAGGCAAAGGTTAACATTTTAAAGGAATATGCCTTACTGGGATTGGTAGATTAGATTATTACTAAATAATAAACCTCTTAATATCACAGAAGATTTCAGCGTATTATGAGCACATTGCAAGAAATCCAATGGGGGACCAGATTAAATAAAAAAAATAAAACCCAATTAAACGACAAATAATAATAAGTAGTGCATCAGTGGTTGGCTGGTCTGCAGTAATGAAAACGCTCTAAATGACGTAAGTGTAGATTATTCAGGTTTCGAAGGTTTGTTATCTGCAAGAAAGCTATCTCATTTTAGGGGTCTGAAACTCCCGTCTCAAAGGAGTCTTTAATTTAATTAATTTAAATGACGCTCGATTTTCTTTTTCTCCAAGTTATATATTGTCATGACTAATTGGTAGTCCTATGTCGAGCACTTAAGTAAATACGTGTATCACGGTTCGACTAGTCCAGCATATAACTAGACGACTTCGCACTATACCAAGGTAGGCCTTGGCTGGAATGCGAGTTTATTCATATGAACTAGGTTCGACATACATGGTAAGAATTGATGAACACCTACAAAACATTTTATATCATTGCATAGAAATGTGCCCCATCCTTCTCGTGCATTACATCTGCGCGAGATGACACATGTACCGGAATTCATCGACTAAATTTTAGTTCAGGGCGCTTCCCGTATGTCCACATACCACCTGTAGAGAAACATGTTTATGTTTACTATAGTCTAACCACGGACGCCAACCACGACAAAACCATTCGTAACAAACATGGTGGCAAACACTGTCCTGTACGTTGTATACAAAACTCTTTGCACTGCTCCGGTCACGACAGTCCTTGTAAGGAATACTAGCGGCTTATAATATGACGTCACTAAGAGTGCATGACACGTGCATAATTTATCATGGGAGACAGGTGACCCGTCGCCAAGGTGTGTCAGCTGGGGGGTTCGTTTCATGTTGGAGTGAGCAAACAAGCCGACGTTGTTTAGACAGACTCAAACCTTCATGCATTAATTTGTCTTAAACAACTGTTTTGTTGACTACTTCTTTCACCATTTCGTGGTTGAGAACTTTATGCAACAGATAACGTTTTAACTAGAAACTGGATGAAAATACACCTTAATTAAATTTTTTTTAAAATAAATAAAATAAAATAGAATAGAATAAAAAGTGAAAATTAATTTATTTGTTACTGTTTTATCCATTCACGCTACATGAAGATCCAAGGGCAAAGTATGTATGCACATTCTAGTTGCAGAGTGTCGTTACAAGGATTCATGGGGGCAGATAATTGGTAATAGTGAATTACTGCTGCTTAACATGGCTGTAGAATTCTCCAAAATACGGACCCTCCTGAATATAGGAACTGGAAACATTGCAGCACCATTTTATTATACGGGGAGAAAGAAAGCGTTCCGTTTTGCCTAGTCATTTCGACCATAAATCCAATTGACCATAAATCTCA
This sequence comes from Haliotis asinina, assembly GCF_037392515.1. NCBI lineage: Eukaryota > Metazoa > Mollusca > Gastropoda > Lepetellida > Haliotidae > Haliotis > Haliotis asinina. The sequence goes on along the minus strand of NC_090282.1, from coordinate 14,215,191 downwards.
TAAAACAAATTGACCATAAATCTCTCAGTAATTTAATTTCATGTTTTATTACCTGGTCTGTTTCCATTCAGTCAAGTAGTATAATCCATGGTGAAACTCAGATTACTTGCTAGCAATTAAAACAGTCCAATTATCTCATTAGTAAACAATCTATGGCTTCGACTCATTGAAAATCATAGATTTAGTATATATTTGTCGACACACTCGCCGTGTTGTTAAAATAATGCTAGCTGATTCATTCTGTTATGGAAATGCATACCGGGATGTAACAGTTGTATATAAGATTGAAGATTGTTTGTAAATAAAACATGTGGATGAAAATTTCGTGTTTTTTGCCTACCTAATACTGCTTAGTCGTACCACGAACTGCCTTGTCCGGTTAAAAAAAATAATCATGAAGTTACAAAACTTCCAGTCATTTAGTAAAATAACTGGCAAATTTTTGTAATTTCATAATATGACTCATCTCAGCGACTGTAATTTCTATACACCTCACCGTAGTTTGTAATGAAGTCAGAGCGTATTGTTGTTGGTAGCACGAAGTGTATCCGTTTTCACTCTCTTCTGAGACAGTTTCACTCACTTTCGAGATAGCTTAATTTTGGCACAGGATATACTTTGCATGCAGTTCATCAGTTTACTGTTAAAAAGTTGTTACTACTACACCTGGTTCAAAACATAAGTCTTTTCAGTAATTTAAGGTGCATTGAGAGCAAATCGAGGGGGCAGAAGTGACTTCGGTAACAATGTATTAACGTTTCACCTTACGTTCAACGGTAATTTCGAATGCTCTACAGTAGACTTCCAATACCTCGGTAAAAACTTACGAGCACTGGTTTGGTGCCTGCAAACTTAACATCGCAACAGACACATTTTATGAAGTAAAGTAGCGAATAGCGGATCCTGGAATTTTACTATCTAGTAAAATACAATCATTGCATATAATTATGGTAGGGGGGTGGAGTTGACTTAGTGCGCGGCTATGCCAACAAATGTCATCCCATCCTTTAACATGAAGCAATGCCATTTAAAACTTTAATTTTGTGTCGTATAAATAGACGTCAGGCTGAAAATTTATCGTAGACCGTTAGTTCAAAACGTGTTCTTTCATACACCGGGGAAGTTGTACGAACTGGTTGCGATCTAGACTTTCCCAGTACTATCATGATTGGGACTGGAAGTAAGACTTGTTATTCAAAGGGACGTAACTCGAAATCACGTGATTAAGACAATGTCATCCTCCTCAAGTCACCCATTTTCGTGGTCGCGTCTCCCGTTTTCGATGTGCTTCAAACTAAGATTGTAACATCTGTTACCTGAGAATATGTGTGATAACTTACATACTTAGATATCGCAGAATCTGAATATGAGAGGAAAGAAGGTACTTTCGCGCAGTTTTTTACCTTGAAATACACTTTGAGAAGTACATCTGTCGCATGTCTCTGTGAGATAAAATTACATTTACGAACCTTGACTGAAACTCGTAGGGAAAATATCAGTTTAACGTTGTATGTTTCAGACGGAACCGAAAAAGACCACTGGAGACGCGATACTACCTCAAGTTGTAAGTAGGATGTTATATATGAGTGAGCGTCAGACACCAGTTGTAACTTGTTTCATTTGTGGAATGTGGTGTTTCTTGGCACAGAACCAAATCGTCTGCTACTGTATTACTGTAGAATATTAGTTACATGATCCCGTGTCTCTTACAAAAATAGTAAATTGTTTCTCAGTTCTCTAATAAAATCTCAAATGGGATGTGACACAAGGAGGCAAATATGGTGTCATATTATTGGAAATTGTGTCACATGACATGCTTTATTGAACTTAACATCTTTGATCATCTAATGTATAATATCCATTATATTCTTTTACTACCTTGCTACCAAGGTTACGTCGCTATCTCACTGTTGCTTATCTTCACTTACCATCACCCCAGTCAAGATCCAAGTTTGAAAGTCTTCAGCAAACCATGCTTGTCGTAAGGAGGCACTAAACGTACTGAGTGGTTAAGCTTGCTAATTTGGTTGATGCATGTTTTCACATCCCAGCTGCAAAGATTAGTTTTGATGATATCCATCACTGGCTTGTTTGATTTAGCTTCAATGATTTTCAAACTGTCACCGGAGTGTTTCTGAGTGCAGCAACAAATAAACAAAATATAGAGGCATGAACGATCACATATATTCAAGGGTGGTACAAATGCATGAATCATTTATTGACATCATTATTAGTGAAACCCCATCATTACAAACTACTCATTCCAACATTTAATTACCTTAAATTTACCTTTTTGATAACAGTGCACAATTCTCTTCCGCGAACTAAATTTCAACCAATCTGAGGGGCACGTCTCCGTGATGTAATATAATATAATAATAATAATAATAAGTCGTCTTTTATAGCGCACAGTGTCCAAACACCAAGTGATTGCTCGCGGCGCTTTTGATAAGACAGCTAGTCTAGACATCAGGGTAATATTTTTGGAAGAGGAAAGTTTTCAGCTTTGATTGGAAGGTAGACAGTGTTTCAGTGTTTTTAATAAAGACGGTCAGATCATTCCAGAGGAAGGCAGATGTGAATGAGAAGCATCTGTGTCCAAAGGTTTTCAGTTTGGCTGTGAGAATTTTGAACAGTGAGTTGTTGGCTGATCTGAGACAGCGAGATGGAACATACCCTTTCACTAGGTTGGACAGGTAGGATGGAGCCGAACCATTTATGCAGTGGTATGTGATGCACAGGATCTTATATTTGATCCTTGCTTTGATCGGCAGCCAGTGTAGTTTGACAAGGACTGGTGTGATGTGTGACCGCTTCCAGCTTCTGGTGATGGTACGTGCAGCTGCATTCTGAACGCGCTGTAACTTGGTGATGAGATCCTGACGTACATACCTAGGTAGATACTTATGTTGGTTGCTGTAGTATTCATCTACTTTTCCAAGGATAGATTGTCATGTTTATAGGTTTGTCTAAACCTACAGTCTTGACAATTGTTTTGAAAAATGAAAGCTCTGTGTTTTCACATTCTACTGCCATTTAATCTTGTCACCTGCTTTGCTTATTTTCCATGATGCAACTTGTTTTCATACACAATTTTGTCAAACTAGCTTGTTGTCAAAATGTTTATAAATCGTTCTTGTAGTTCTGTTACAGAGGGTGTCATGCAAAATCTTTTTGGTCCTAATTCAAAAACATTTTTAAGTATGAATAGGAAGTAGTTTTGATCTTTTAACTTGATGAAAACAAGTTATAATCTTATTGATTCTCAAACTGACTTTAGACCATGACGCCACGATTTTAAAAAATGGCAACACCCAGTCGCAAACATCCGTCACACTGAGTATAAATATGGTATTTAGGATTGTTTTCACCGAGTTAGAAAATTGAAACTACTTTGTACCGGTAGTAAGATATGTATTTGATTGATGGACTATATTATTTAGGATTTTGCATGACATTGCTTATAACATAACACTTTCACTCTTGGAACCGAGGTGGGTGTCAATATTATTGTCACCTCTACCATAACCTCGCTTCAAAGGAAGAAATTCTTACAAGTTGTGCCATGCAAAATCCTTTTGGTCATCAATCATTACTACAGCTAGTAAGTAGTTTTTATTTTTTCAACTCATTGAAAAAATCTATCTTGAAGCGAGGTAGGTGTTGAACCACCCTATTTAATATGTACAGGCTTCCAAAAAGCTCTTCTCACAAAACAACATATTAAGCTCAAACTGAGGGGTCCGGTGGAAATTCTGTGCAGGTGACACCATCACTCGACACCTAGTAGCATTTGACGGCAACACCGTTATTCAGCATGTCTTTGTTGATGTCGGGAAATCAGCAAATTGAAGAACTTGTTACACTTTTTATATACAACTAACTGAAAACTGACATCAATGCGGTTCGCTGCAGTGCTCTGGCGACAGTTACATAACATGTTTGTAGTTTCGTTCTGAGAGTGAAGCAGGTGACTTTTTGGCAACTTTTAAATGCTTGGTATTAATTAATTAAAAATGAATTTGGCATTCTGCTTAAGACTAACCACAAATCTTTCTTGTGTAATGGTTAAAAGAGTACTAAAAAATGTAATTTGATTTGTTCTCCTAGCTTGTTAGCAGTAGAGAACATTACTTTTATATGTGTTTACAATTCTGCAATGTATGTTAATGAACAATCTGAGAGTTCGTCACATTTTTAGTTTCGAAAGCATGACTTCAGAACACAACATGTAAATGAGAACAGATTTGTGTGATATACTCCAGGTGCAAGCAGTCTGTCTGTGACAGGTCACAGAGTTTGTCTGTTAGGTAGCTGCCCCCCACAATTAACATCAACAGGTTCCCATCCATCGCTCATCACCACATGTACAAGTCGACAGCCATCACTCACAACATGCTCCTGTTGTGTATCACTTCCAAGCAAATGGGTCTGTGGTTGTAAAGTTCATCAGGATTACAGTGTTATCGGTTCAGATGTATGTGACCACTTGTCTATTACTACTTCGGATACACAGGATTAAGGCTTGCTTTTATCAAATTGCTTTAGTTTCACTGCACTACATTTATTCACAATGATTTCTGAAAACACGATGAACTTTTTGTTTGTGGGTATAATAAGCATTCACCTTTTTTATTTTCATAGCCTAGGGCACTTGATACAGCAGCTTTAAGAATGATTAAAAAATATAAAACAATAAAAATCTGGGTAAGGCAATTCCGTAATAGTTATCATGAACATGGATCAACACAATATGGTGACATGCATTTACCATGTGAGTGATTTGTTTGATTTGCTTTTGACAAGAGTGTTGGTTAACAGAGGTATATCACATCAGGCCCAAAATGTTGCATCATAAGAGGCTAAAGAAGTTGGCATCCTGTATGTCATAAAAGTAAGTTGCCTTTATTGCAAGTCATGTGAGTCTGACCACCTGATCCTTTTAGTCACCTTTTTAGACAAGCATGGGTTGCTGAAGACCAACTCTAACTCAGATCTTCATAAGGTTGGTGACAATGAATCTGGCTTTGTCAACAATCCAAAACTGTGATGAATGATGGTGTCTGTGATGTGAATACTGGGGGTACACTGCTATGACTGAGGGTGTCTGTGATGTGAATATTGGTGGTACACTGCTGTGAGTGAGGGTATCTGTGATGTGAATACCGATGGTATGCTGTTGTGACTGAGGGTGTCTGTGATGTGAATATTGGTGGTATGCTGCTGGGACTGAGGGTGTCTGATGTGAATACTGGTGGTATGCTTCTGTGACTGAGGGTGCCTGTCATGTGAATATTGGTGGTATGCTGCTGTGAGTGAGGGTATCTGTGATGTGAATACTGATGGTATGCTGCTGTGACTGAGGGTGTCTGATGTGAATACTGGTGGTATGCTGCTGTGACTGAGGGTGTCTGTGATGTGAATACTGGTGGTATGCCACTGTGACTGAGGGTGTCTGTGATGTGAATACTGGTGGTAGGCTGCTGTGACTGAGGGTGTCTGTGATGTGAATATTGGTGGTATGCTTCTGTGACTGAGGGTGTCTGTGATGTGAAGACTGGTGGTATACTGCTGTGACTGAGGGTGTCTGTGATGTGAAGACTGGTGGTATGCTGCTATGACTGAGGGTGTCTGTGATGTGAATATTTGGGGTATTATGCTGTGACTGAGAGTGTCTGTGATGTGAATATTGGTGGTATGCTGCTATGACTGAGAGTGTCTGATGTGAATACTGGTGGTATGCTGCTATGACTAAGGGTGTCAGATGTGAATACAGGTGGTATGCTGCTATGACTAAGGGTGTCAGATGTGAATACATGTGGTATGCTGCTGTGACTGAGGGTGTCTGTGATGTGAAGACTGGTGGTATGCTTCAGTGACTGAGGGTGTCTGTGATATGAATATTGGTGGTATGCTGCAACAAATGAGGATGTCTGTAATGCCAATATTGGTGGTATGCTGCTATAACTGAGGATGTCTGTGATGTGAATATTGGTGGTATGCTCCTATGACTGAGGGTGTCTGTGATGTGAAGACTGGTGGTATGCTTCAGTGACTGAGGGTGTCTGTGATATGAATATTGGTGGTATGCTGCAACAAATGAGGATGTCTGTAATGCCAATATTGGTGGTATGCTGCTATAACTGAGGATGTCTGTGATGTGAATATTGGTGGTATGCTCCTATGACTGAGGGTGTCTGTGATGTGAAGACTGGTGGTATGCTTCTGTGACTGAGGGTGTCTGTGATATGAATATTGGTGGTATGCTGCAACAAATGAGGATGTCTGTAATGCCAATATTGGTGGTATGCTGCTATAACTGAGGATGTCTGTGATGTGAATATTGGTGGTATGCTCCTATGACTGAGGGTGTCTGTGATGTGAATATTGGTGGTATGCTGTTATAACTGAGGGTGTCTGTGATATGAATATTGGTGGTATGCTGTTATAACTGAGAGTGTCTGTGATATGAATATTGGTGGTATGCTGCAACAAATGAGGATGTCTGTAATGCCAATATTGGTGGTATACTGCTATAACTGAGGATGTCTGTGATATGAATATTGGTGGTATGCTGCAACAAATGAGGATGTCTGTAATGCCAATATTGGTGGTATACTGCTGTGACTGAGGGTTTCAAAATTGCTACAGAATGCTAATGCAGAATGATACTATAAGCTTTTCTATGTCTATAGGAAACCTGTGATGTCATCTTAATGTCTTGAAACTGTTGCAGCATTCCAGCAGCATGGAAGAGGAAGAGGATGACGACGACCTGTCCAGTTTGTCTGAGACCTCATCGAGTGAAGACTCGGCTGACAGTGAGAAGGAGGACAAAGATGACGACCAGGAACTGGTCACCACAAGAGAAGAGAAGAAACACAGAGTGAGGCGCAGCGAAGTTGTCATTGTAGATTTATCTAAAGTTGTTTAAGTTTGTAGCCAGCCATGATTTATTGATCAGTCCTGAGACAATCATTCAGACACTCTGAGAGGATTATATAACATTTAAAAAACTTTTTGTGTGCTGTCTTGATGGAAGTCTACTCACCAATCCTTATGGTAAACATGGCTGCTTCCTTTGAAAGTCTAGGTACTGTGACAACCAATATGTTTAGAGGATTATGTCATGAAAGTGGTGCAGGTTGAGTAAATGTTGTAAAATGCTGTAGACAGGGATATTCTAGCTTCATCATGGCTGCCGGGGAAAGCAATGGTTGGTAACAAACCTTCCCAGTGTCATGGCACAGTGATAGATAACTAGAAGTCTCAATTTGTCTAACTGATGTGATCCAGGCAGACATGATGAACTGACAGTATATTGCTTCACATATTGTATCCATATGGGGAATTGAACCCAAGTATGTGTTGTGGTACTTAAACAATTCAACCACTGGGCTACACCAGTGCTGTTTGTTTGTATTGATACAATGTTGTTTTGTTATAGGGAGGACGCAAGAAGGGCCAGTCATATCGGAGCAGCTATGACATAGAAACACTGAAGGCTGCATACAATGCTGTTGTGGAGGATGGGATGGCTGTGTATGCTGCATCCAAAAAGTTCAAGGTACCTCAGAGCACTCTCAGAGATCGGGTCTTGGGTCGAATATCAGCAGAGGTCACAACATCAGGACCCCCAACAATCTTCACCGCGGAGGAGGAAGCTGGCATTGCCAACTATGTCAAATTGTTTGCTGATATCGGACATCCTTTATCGAGAAACAAAGTTCGGCAGATGGCTGGAGAGTTGGCCGCTCAGTTACAGCGTCGTGGGTTTACTGATGGAAAAATACTCAGTTTGAGATGGTATTACAAACTCATGGACAGATTCCCAAACACACAGACTCAGAAATTTTCCAATTCCAAGTTACAGGAGATAGGGTATGGGTATTACAAGAAGCTTTCTGAGATTATTGAAGACTATGGTTTAGAAGATGCGCCAAAACGTATTTTCAGTCTTGATGAGATTTGTGTCAGAACTGAGGAGTCATCGCTGAAGATGATTTGTCGCAATGTGTCTGACGAAAACGCTGACATTGCTGTTGTGTGCAAAGATGATGCAAGGATCACCTTCCTCGGTTGTGCAAGTGCAAGTGGGAAAAAAATCCCTCCTTGTTTTGTATTTGCATCAAACAGTGATAACCCGAGTCGTAAAACAGTTAGTAAAATTCAACATGGTGCTGTGGTGAAGTATTCTGCTACAGGAGAGTGCACCTCACAAATTCTCAAAGAATACTTTGAATCTCACTTCAGCCAGTTTGTGAAGGTTGGGCCCAAGTCAAAGAAGTACCTCCTGTTCTACAACAGTCAACGTGTGTGTATTCCCTTGATTCTGTGGCTGTGGAGCGAGAGCCACAATGTAATGTTCTTCCCTTTACCCCTACACCGAGGACCAAGTAAAGACCCTGTGACTCTCAGATCAACAGGCTGTCTGTATGGTGTGTCACAATCATATGAAATGGAGCAGAAGCAGTTTGATGACAAGAATCCAGACATCAAGTTCACCAGTTCTGATGCGTGTAAGATCCTGAGTCGGATTTACTCAGCTCTGTCAGTCTCACACCTAGAGCACATGTTCCGATTGATGGGCGTCTTCCCACTACCCGATAGAAACCCTGTGATGGTCAGGTTTGACAAAATAGTGGAAGATATGAAACACGATGGTAAACAGAAGAGGAGGCGTGCTAAGAAAAAAAATGTTACTTTGAATACTGATGCTTGTCCTCCAGTCAAGAAGCGACGAAAATCTAAAGTGAAAATCAAGCCTCGGGCTGTTATCAGTCCAGTCACCATGAACAAAGGCATGAAGGTTTCAGACAGGACCAGACATTCGGTGCCTGTGGACTGGAGTGGAATCATTGCTCCAGATGAGATTATTTCTGTCCCCGTTGTGTCTGGAGGTGCTGGAGATGAAGAGGACAGTGTTGTTGATGACGAGGGCAGTGCTGTGCTGGCTGCTAATGCAGTTGGCCGTTATAAGTCACAGGGCATCGAAAATGGAGTGACACTTGAACCAGATGTAGATGGAGGTGGGTCTCCACAGACATTTCATGTGTACATCCAAGGTGCTGAATGTGTAACACAAGGAGCAGACATTGACACAGACAACATTGTGGTGGCAGAAGAGGTGGTGATAGTAAATACGGTTGAAGAGGTTTAGATAGTTGTGGTTCAGTGTCATACTGTTCCAGGTCCGTATGCTCTAACAGCACTGTAATCTGCTGGCACTCCATTTCATCACGAGTCAGATCATCAAAGGGTGGATCTGCCAATCTGTGTCCATATTCTTTACAAATACAGGGCACTGGGGTAGCTAAGTGGTTAAAGTGTTCACCCATGCTGAGGACGCGGATTTGATTCCTTAAATGGGTACAATGTGTTAAGTCCAATTCTGGTGTTCCGGCTAAAAGCGGCGTAATACTATACTAACTCACTCACTTTAGAAATGCAACAGTTATGCAGTGAAATCCTTTTAGTTTTACTCTGGACAGGCCCATTCTTTTGGAAATTACCAGGTGTGACAAACTTCCAGTCATTTCGAGGCATAGGTATGTTGAACTGTACTGTCACTTATGGTATTTATGTAAGTTTTATCCTACATTTTACTCCTTGGCTCAAGTGTATTGGGTATTAAAGACCAGTAAATAACAAACATTTCAAACTCCCAACACTGATTATGTCTTACTTGCAATAAGTAAGATGTAGTACTGTTTTTTTTAGTTATTTCTCTGCAGCTAAGGTGTGTGATTCATACAGTTTATTAGCAAGAAAAGATATGTGAAGAACCACATGTATGCAAGCAGAAATGGCCATATATTTCATTGAAGTTCGAAAACAAACATTTATGGGAGAACAGTGAATTAATGTGCTTATTTTATACTCATTTGTTGCTTATTATGATCTCCAAACAGTGTCCTTTGGATTGTCTGTAGATATTCCTGTAAGTAATCATTCAGGAGATGGTTTACAGATCAACACTGATCAAGGTTTCAGTGTATACAACTCTAACAGGTTGGTCCCTATAGAAGCTGACTGTGGGCTGATAGAAGTACATCAGCAGTCTAGTGAGGTACACAGTCAAGTAGCTGCAATAAGCACATCTCTGTGTTGCTCAGGGTGTGGGGTAGCTTAGTGGTTAAAGTGTTTGCTGGTCATGTCCAAGACCTGGGTTTGATTCCCAACATGGGTACAATATGTGAAGCCCATTTCTGGTTTCTCCCATTGCAGTGTTGCTGTAATACTGCATAAAAGCAAAATCACTCACTCACTCTGTGTTTCTCCCTTAAAACATATTTATCATTAAAGCTGAGAATGACTTCAGTTTCATGTTAGTCCTATCTGCAGTGGTATTTTTCAGTCAGTTTGTTATGAAGATATTGATTGCTACCGTATTCACCATATTATCACCTTCACATGTCGCTGTCATATGTTAAATATGTACAGGAAATATTCAGTGTAATACATAATGACATGATACATGGAGATGTATGAAGACGTGAATGTTGGATTGTTACTGCCATGGATCGGTTAGTAAGGAGAGCTGACAAAATGTTTCAATCCAGGCTTGACATGATTCATGTCAGTAACTTCCAGACACTGTAAGATCCTGTATTTCCTGTTTGTCCTGTAATGACTGCAAAATCACACTCAGTATCAGAGAGAGAGCTCACGAACCTGTTTCTGAGTGCATGCTCTGCTGTCAAGGTATATCTACAAGGTCAACTGAGTATGGCTTGAATATTTGAATATTTTTTTCCTGATCTCAAAAATGTCTTTGACAACTGAAATCTCAAAAATACCTTTGATAACTGATGGCCGACATTTTTGTGCAAACATCTTTGTACAAATGTGCAAAGTCAGACCCTGTTTTTCCAGGTGTCCTCCAAGGAAGAGTTCCAATTGCTCCGAGGAAACCTGTTTCTGAACTTGTTTCTAAGTTAGTCTTTTCAAGATGTATGAAACTTGTCTTGTTCACGACAGTTAAGTGTGTATTACAATGATTATTGCCTGTTTGTTTTTGATGTTTAAATAACATATTGTGTTCATGCAATTTTCCTGAAGATAAAATAGTTGTATCATTAAATATTTCAAATGGAATCCAGCCCTGTCCAATGAACAAGAAATAATATTGAAAAAACAAACTGTGCTGATCACTAAAAATCCAGTGTTGGAAGTTGTCATTGGTTAGTACTTGTAATTTCTGAGGTTTGAAATACCTCTGGCCAAGGATTAAACATATTTCTCGGAAAGCTCTTTCAACAGCTCAACTAATGGTATTTCATCTTTTAACATTCTAGATCCTTATAACCGTTAATTTGTTATTGGTTATGTTCCGATTTACTTGCATATGTTTTTGAAAATCTGCTATGTAGCAAAAATGAAGCTGGAATCACTTGCTGTGTAGGAATCTAATTCAAGTAAATGTCATTAAATATGAACTTAATTTGTTTGTCAGTTTATCATGAAGAGGTTAGAAGTCGCTGTGTGCCCAGTCTTAAGTAAACTAATTCTCAGTATTATTCTTTACACTCCCACACTGAATCTAACAAACCTTAGTAGGAGGTTGCATCTTGTAACCCTTTAGTGACCTATGACCATCCCATCAAATGCGAATTGATTCAACCAGTCAGACAATAGCTACTATTTAGCGTTTGGATTTAGGACTTACACAATTCCCCAGTCACTGATCCCCTAACAAAGGAAAATCTGCACAAAACAAAGATATTTGACCAGCAGTATGTACACTTATGGCTTTCTGTTGACATGCTTACCATTAGCCAATATTTTTAAGCGGATATCCTTAAATATGGACAAAAACACTATTTTCAGTGACTATTTACTCACTGTTGACAGTGTTGTAGCGTGCTCCATGTGCATTACCCAGAAGCAATCGTTCGGAAAATGCATTCAGAATCGCTTGGATACAAACCTTTCCAAGGTGAAAGTTCAAAAGGTATGTGTGTATGTCCACTTTTCAGGTTGGTAAGCTGTTTTCATTGGTCAGTTGCAAAGGTTACACGACATGACCTCTTACTAGTGTTTGTTAGACTCATTAGTGTCGTTTAACGAATAATACTGAGACTAACTTTACAAAGGCTGCTGTGTGCCAGGCAAAGGCTGCAGGAAGGAGAATGATCATGTACGTTGTCTGAAGCAGTGCCAAACTGACTCTGAATTAAACAGTTATGTGTCAGTCTGTTTTTTGTTGTACTGTTGTGAGTTTCAGGTCAATACAATAATGGCTGTTCAGGGATTTACAGGATGTGAAGTCCTGCATCCTATAGGCTTAACAAGAGTCATCAGAAGATGACATATCCCCCCGGCCCCCACATATTTGAAAGGACAAATCATCTGAAGGTTACTTGATGTTTTCTTAGATTACGTTTGAATCATTTCCATGGAAGTCATGAAAAATATAAATGCCATATATATCTGTAAACAGCAAAAGGCACCACTTTAAAATCTGTCTCATATATCTGCCGAGATCTGTTGAAAGATATGAAATGGTTTTCGACTTGTGCTCTGGAAATGAAACCTATCCATCCATTTTGAACAAGTCAGAACCACAATGGGGTCTGCCACAAATATCTACCAAGTTTTACTGAGAGATATTAAGAAGTTTTTGAGTTCTGCTCTGGAAAAGAAACACACCTCTCACTTATGAGACTTAGTCCAAAACGTTTCCATGGAAACTGAGTAAATAAGAAATCCCAAAAGCCTGTACATAGCAAAAGGCACCACTTTAGGTTCTCATTGATATATGTACCAAGTTTTGCAGAAAAATATTGAATGGTTTTTGAGTTGTGCTCCATAAACAAAGCCCATCCCTCCATTTTGAGACCTGTAACCTGTAAATAGCAAAAGGCCCTGATTGATATATCTACCAAGTTTTAAGGTTTTTCAGTTCCGTTCCAGAAACTAACACCACCCAACCAACCATTAGACTAGCACCAAAATGTTCCATGGAAAAACAAAAAAAATAAAAATGCCCAAACTCTGTAAATAGCTAAAGGCACAACCATAGGTTGAGATTATTATATCTATCAGGTTTGGTCTAAAAATATTGAACAGTTTCTGAGTTATGCTCCGGAAACAAAATGATTACGGACGGACGGATGGACAGACAGACGAGGGGTCGACTATATCCCCCCGCATTACATGCTGGGGGGATAAAAACTGACTGTGGACACAACAAAATTTATCAGTGCATCCACAGGGATGCAGAAAAAGTCTTTTACAAAAATTTTGTAGTATAGGACCCCTGAAAATTATAAGCATGAGTCCCAGGGACCCTCAAATACAGGTGTCAATGTACATCCCTGGCTGTTGCTAGACACAGCTCCCAGCAAATTCAAATTGTGTATTAGGTGACGTTGGACTGTGAATAATCTGGAATAGAAATCCAGTGATTAATTTGACAAGCAGCATTCCATGCCATCACTATCTTGTGATGTACCAGGAGACCTTTGTTTCCCCGAACAACCAACATACAGAGAGAGAGACCCATAGAATAGGCCTTCACTAACCCATGCTTACGATAAAAGGTGACTATGCTTGTCGTAAGAGGCGAGGCGACTAATGGGATTGGGTGCACAGGTTCGCTGACTTGGTTGACAACATGTCATCGGTTCCCAGTTGCGCAGATCGATGCTCATGTTGTTGATCACTGGATTGTCTGGTCCAGGCTTGATTATTTACAGACTGCCGCCATGTAGCTGGAATATTGCTGAGTGCAGCGTAAAACTAAACACACTCACTCTCACAAACACACACACATGTACATGTACAGCATATACTGATCATAATTTGTTTTGCACATATATACATGGTATACATTCAAATACACAAAATTCAATATATAAGTAAATTATGTAAACAGATTATATGAAAACTCTATGGCATGACAAGAGTAAGGATTTCTTCATATCTGCATTCAGTGTATAGTAATTGTTTCCTAACATTGTACGTATCTTTAAGACTGATCTTAGGCCATATGTATCTGGCTTTAGGTTTGGGCATTTGCAGGTATCGGAGTAATTTTTGGTAACATTTAAAATTACATTTAACACATCTTTTTGTAGCTCAAAAAATATGTGTAAGATTTGGTTTTAGATGGATGTGTGTTTCACATTACAAATGTGATCTGTGGTAACTAGTTGTCTGTACATGATGACAAGACATCCATATTTTGGTGAATGTGGGATCTGAAACAGCAGTAAGCAGATCTAGAGAATTGTGGTGTCCAAGACCACTGGACTACTTGTGTTGCCTAACAAAATAGTCCAGTCAGAGCTAACTGCAATGGTCCAATGACAATACATGTCATACGACAGTGACACTCAAGCTCCATGTACACTGTGCTTGGGCCTTGAGTGAAAAATGTAATGTCACTTGGGCCAGAGTATACACACGAGTATCACTTTATGCTATCACAAACTTCCTGTTTGTGGAACTCAAGCATGTTAAGCCACATAGAAGATTTGTGACAGTATTACGTAAGGATAAAACCATATAGTTGCAAGATCAAATGCCCTTCTAGGAACCATGCCTATATTCCTTCCCCTACACCTCACCCAAAATTACTATTACTCACACATGCAATTTATCTTTCCAATTAACTGCAGGTTAACCCAAATCCCAATTTAACACAAACACTCGGTCATATATGTCACTTTTTTTATTTAACTTAGCTGAGGATCAACAACACATGTAAAATACAGAAAGTACACTGGCATGTATATGAACCTGTGTGTCCTTCCTTGACAGGCTAACAGTGAGCACGGACTAGGTTAGGTGGAGAAACCTTTAGACGGATAAAAAGGAATTAGAAATTCAGTTTAATCATTAAACTAAATGAAACTTACAAGCATATAAAATAATTCACACTGCATACATTTACATTAATGAATAACTGTAAAGGAAATCCAGGCTGACAGCAAGATTACAATGTTGCATAAGAAAACACCACTGTTGACAGTAAGTTGTCATGAAGCCAATACTGATTAGCTGTCACAAGTCACTAACGTAAGATCTTAGGCCTTACCACTGATGATGTCAGAATGACCCCTCACCAATACCAGAATCTCTCATAAAATCTGGAAAGAGGCAGTTGGAACATGTTTGCTCTTCATACAACATCGAAAAGATCAAACTGACAGTCGCAGGCTTCATGACGGATTGCTTCAAAAGCATCATCAGTCTTTCCCGTCAATAAGATGAACATTTTAACTGAGGCAGCTTTGCAGAAGCCTTGAGGAAGTACAGTCATCTCATTGTGACCATCTCTTACAGTATATTCTTTTGTTCACTTTTCAAATGTGACAAGATCTTTGATGGAATATGTTGTGAAAGGGTAGTCTGGAAGTAGCAAGTTTGAAACTAGTGCAACTTTCCTTGAGGAAGCTGTTTTCTGAATGTTTTGTTAGATGTTTCATTCAAAGGTCAGTGATTTGTAGTAAGAGAATGTGAGTGAATTTAGTTTTATGATGCAGAAATACTCAGGCAACAGCGAGGGACACCAGAAATGGGCATGACACATTGTAATCATGTGGCGAATTGAACTAGGATCCTCTGCATGATGAGCAAACACTTCAACTACTAGGCCACTCCAGGTCCTCGTAGTAACAAGATCTGATTTTGACAATTGCTGTAGCAGTGGTCAGGTGATAGTATGAAAATTGGATGCTGTATCCCAAGAGATACCCAGTTCCTCATGTGCTTTTGAGTAGTATATGTCCATATAAACAAAGTAACAAGGAAGAGACAGATGAAGTGAGATATATTAGTACATCAACTCATAACTGCAAACATTTACACAAGTTTCAATATGTATATCAAAGTCATAACGTCAGATCATCTGAAGAATATGGATATTCAACTCGCACAACATACACCTAAAATAAATATAATGGCATACTCAGCAGATACAGAAACAAGTTGATGCTGCAATTTCTAGAAACAAGCCAGGGAGTGTTCAACAGCAGCACATATATATTCTCTGTGATTCTTCTGACATAAATAAAAAATGCCTCTAAAATCTGATAATTTTTAAAAATAATGTCATCTTTATTCTACCATCACAAAACTTTGTATCCCCATCTTAGTTCTCTTTTAAACTGAAATTTTGTAACAATAAGTTGGCATCTAATTTAAATGTTCATTCATCCACAAAATGCATGCAGACTACTGTTTTCCATTGTCCTGAATGCAGCTACTGCCTAATAGACAGATGCTATGACCCAACTTATGATGAGTTATATACTATTCAGCATAAGCCAGGGCTGGTCACCTTTGTTACTCCATTAAAACACACCTGACATACGAGGAATCAGTTTGGTGTAATATTGTGAGATATAAATATTATCAAAAGTGGAGCAGTACATATTACAAGAATGCCATGATTTTCACTTTCTTCTGCATACAGAGGCCATGGAGAATATATTAACAAAAAATACTGGACTAATATCCATACCCCTGGAAGAACTGACACAGTCAAATAATTAACTACAATAAAACAATACCATAAAGGAAACTGTAAGTTACCACTGCAACTGGTATATAGTTGTTTAATCCAACACTCAGTAATATGAATGTGTAACTGATACATCAAGTTACGTAAATGCATGGTATCCATGGTAATGTACCAACAACGCGGAATCTCAGTAGGTAAACTTTGCTTGATAGAATGTAATACATGGTGAACAAAAAAGCCTCCTCTCATCTGATGTAATTCCAAAATACAACCTTATACAAAACGGTGGACGAATATGCACCAAGTTTTCTGCCGCTTCTTGCAAAGGTCAAACTCCAGAACAGTACTGGACATTATGAACAGCTTTAACATATTGTTATCACATGGAGAACTGAAAGAGTTTCATGAATTAAATATATTACTAAGCAAGTCTGTTGGGTTTAATGCTGCTTTCAAAAGTATTGCAGTTATATCACAGCTTGTCAACCCTATGTTACAGCTAACCCTGAACTGATGTCACAGATGAGGGAGACTGGGATTCAAATCTACAATGAATGGTTTCTGCCAAGCCGAAGGGATGCTTCTCAGCAGAACGCATAAGATAGCAGTGTCACCTACAGGTCAAGGCTTCGACAAATGGGCTACCTACTGTGTGACTCCTAGACACACAAAGGGAGACCACTCATATATATACACTGTAACACATGGTAGCCAGTAGTAACATTAATGAATCTTGGTGGGATACAAAACATACTGCTCCTCAGTATACTTATTTGGAGTCAGGTACTTTGGTAACAGGTTTTGGTTGAGTGTCCATCTTTTTCATCTGTGGTTCAAGGCATCTTTCAAGTCGTAGTTCAATGCATCCTTCAAGTCGTATTCTATCAAAGATGGCTTCTTCATAGTTTGTTTTACAAGACGTAATTTCCAATTTGGTACCAACACATTAGTTTCAATCTGAAGTTTGAATATACATCTTTCAAACCTGGCTGGTAGACCATACCAATTCATACATTAACGGCTCTAATGTCTATGGTATATCTGTTCCTTTGGGGTCAGACTAACCAAAATCTGAAAAATAAGTCACATTAGACACAACAAAACTGTCCAAGCTACCTTTTCTTTGGTACGAATGTAAAACTGTACGGCAAAACTCTACAACAAAAACAAAACAGGTGCCAAGACCAATCACCCATTCTCTGCGTAAATATCCCTTCATCTTTCAGTCAAGATAACAGGGTCTGCTGGAATCAGCTGGGCGCATTGAAAGTGGCAGAGACCTCAACAGGCAAGTCAAGCAGGCAGCTCTTGTTGGTATGGATTGATTGGAACTGGACGTCTAATAATCCTAAGACTGTTATTACATGGCGCAAGCTCATATTTTGGCCACCTCGTCAACCTGTGCCATGACAGCCTCTGTCTCAAAGCTGCCAACAGAATGCTTTGACAGAATCCTAAGCAATGGTCGTACTTTCATCCACCATTCTTCCTTTGGGATTCTCTTACTGCAAGTAAAAATGATTAGTTATTGGTCCATTGTTCTTCTTTGGCTCTAAGCAATGGAACTGCTAGATAGAAACTGTTATTGGATCATTGCTATTGTAGCTGAAAAATCTCCTGCCATGTAATTATCATGGATCAGTGTTGATGAAAGTAAGTGACATTTCAGCTGAAAGTGGCATATTGAGTCATTGTCATTGTCTACATAATTGGGCACACATGTCATCTGACAAGCTGGGTTTCGCTGCTGGCATTGTGTCACTATGTTCTCTTACACTGTCTAATCAGTAGCAAGTATTCCTCAAAAATATCTCCATTACAAATTAATTTCTTCTATACAACCGCAGATTAACGATATGAAAGAACATAAGATATTCCCTCTTCCCAAAGTATGTATGTCAGTCTCCCTCCACAAATATGACTTCATCCTCGTCCCTAAGTCTCCCTGGGTGTACATTCTGCCTGAATACTTACTCAAAGTTTGTTTCACTGGAGAGCTCCTGTACTGGGGAGAAGGTGAGGAACCTCTTGGTCATCCCTAGCAGGACAACACCGTCTGGAGTGCTTGACACCACACGACCTGGAGACGCAACAGTCATCCTTCAAATTCATAGGAATGTTGAGACAATAGGTTCACATATGCTTATTGCTTCACTGTAATCAAATTATTAACATTCATGCACAATAATGATTTAACCATTTTCTGTTATTGTCCTTGACTACCTGACTGTGGTGAATATGGCCCCCAGAGATCCTTGAGAGCCTCAGGCCAGCTACTGCTGCAAAGGCCTTTTGTCTATTTGACACTTACCGTCAGCCTGCACTGAGTTTTCCACCTTTTGGATGAGCCAGTCAACGGCCTTGGCAGCCATCTTGGTGCCGTAGTTCCTGTCGAAAGGACTGGGCATGCCTCCCTGCTGCATGTGGCCTAGCACGTTGGTGCGGCAGGTGAACACGCCCTTGCCTTCCTCCGCAAACAGGTTGTGTATAAATTCAGTTGTGTAGTTGTTGTTCGCATTCTCATTTCTACAATTAAAATGTTCAAATACATTGTAACATCTGACAAATGTAATAGAGCTGCAAATGTTATTATCCGAGAATGAATCCTAACAGAGAGGATAATGTAGTTCTGAAAATACAGGGAAATTAGTAATCAAAAGCATGACCAAATGTCCTGAAATCTGGTGCCCAGTGCCAACAGCTAACTCACAAAGCTTTGTGGGATCTCTTTCTTTAGTTCTCCAAACAAGCAATGGATACTGCATGTCTATTCTTAAACTGAATTGATTTAGGAGTGAAAATGAAGCATTTGTGGTCGTAACTGTTGTAAATTAAATATGGAATATTTGAAAATATGGATATTTCATTAAGATTTACATAGGAAATGACCATCCAAAGTGTATGAATACATACCTGAGGATGAGACCTCGCTGGACGCCAGCATTTAGAATTTTATCTTTAAGATGGTTGACATCATTCTGAAAATATATTGAACCACATTTAGTACCTACAGACATTCATACCCATTTGTTCAAAGAAGACCCTTGATCTCAGAGCATATTCCCAAATACCCAAACTTCCTACACACTACAGGTAGTGCGCAGCAATTACAACATAAAACACAAAGTGGGAAATGTATATAAACCAGATGCTATGATCTATCATAGCTGAGTTTCATAATTGTTACCAAAATCACAAGGGATTAACATTAGCCTATTTTTGTTCGTATATATTCAAGGTTCACATTAAAATAAAGCACATCACAGGTTTTTACTTTCACTTTCACTTTCAAAAAAAGTAAACCATCATAGCATGTACAGATGAATGCAACAAGAAATTGGGTTTGTAAACCCATTTCGGTCCACCAGCTTTATTGAGACAATGTCGCAATAATTTAAAACTGCAATGGCTGCAACTGATGGAACAGTGCAAATGTTCCTTACCCTCAAATCAGTGATGGAAAACTTTTCTTCATATATATAAGCAGCATCTGCTCCACCTGCAAGACCACTCATGGTTGCTAGGTAACCACAGTAGCCACCCATGGTCTCGACAATAAACACACGCCTCTTGGTGCCAGTGGCAGACTGTTTGATTCTGTCACAGATCTGGCAACAATCAGGATCTTGTTCGATAATGTTATTGCTGTAGGTGCTTGAATACAGATATGTCATAGCTTCTGCCATTTGGTAAGGTTTGTGAAAAAGACTGTTTCTTTGGAAGAGTCACACTTTATTTTAACTACTTCACTAAAAAAACAGCAGGTAAAAGGGAACTGCCCTGAACAAATAAACTTGAATTACATGCTTCCATATACAGTGGAAGCTGTCTAATTCGGACTCGACTTGGACCGACTTTTGGAGTCTGAATTGGACTGGTGAGAGTCAAGAGCTAGCTCCCATGACCACTAGATACGCATGCACAGTACATTTATGATGAAAGGCACAAGTAAATGAATAACCTTGATCTTGTTAGTCAAGGTAGGGGCTGCATTTGGACATCTCTGCTTCGGTGGTGGGAAATTACTGGAGTATCGTCTTTTCATAACAAAATCACATACCATCAAAATGACACTGAGTGAGTTGCGTCAGCTTGCTGAACTGCTTTGTTAATTCCTTTTGTTAATCAGTTATCATCGCACCTGATAATCCATTTTAAGTCAGTTATCAGCGAACTACAAAGCACTTCTGCCCCAGGCAGCCCCGCTAGTCAGAGTTAATTAGCGATGTTTTCATAGTAAATTTCCTTAAAGGGTGGAAATTTCAGTCCGAAATCCGAGTTACATGATGTCCGAATTAGTTAGCCTATATGTCATGATAACTTTGTTAACTTCTGCTGGGACCAACAGTTTGATCCGAATTATATAGCAAAACAAGTTACTTAGGGTCCGCATAAGACAGCTTCCACTATATCAACCAATTTGCATAGATCCATGTTCATGCTGTTGGTCACTGGATTGTCTGGTCCGGACTCGATTATATACAGACCCCAGCCATACAGCTGCAATGTTGCTGAGTGCGGCATAAAACTAAACCCTCTAACTCATACATAAACATCAACTTTAATTTCAAAACTTGATGAAAATAAAACAAAATGCTGGAAATCACTGCTGAACTAGACATGACGAATGCTTATTTTTTAACTACCATTTCTATAATGGTACATGAAATTCAACGTTTATGACATAAATTGCTAGGGAACCTGGTTCTGTATATACCTAGTAGCTTCATCATTGATTCTGAAATAAGTTGAAAATATGGACCACTTACATCAGTGATTTCATTGAGGGCAGTGTCGGCCCCAAGACTGAAGTCGGTGCCAGGTACATTGTTGCTGATGGTGCAGGGGATGACGACGATGGGGATGTTCATTGCTGGGTACTGTGGTCTGGCCTCTGCCAGCTGAAGGGCACTGTGATAGGCCTGAAACCAAACACCTCGTTCTCACACATTGCTGTACATGATCACTCGGTGATTCATAAATAGATTCGTACTCTAGGTATGATAACTTCTAAAATAAGGTCATAGTACATTAATAATTACATTTTACATAGCATAGAGTAGAAGAATCAAAACCCAAACAGTTTCATCTTCTGTCCAATCCATAACATAGCCCCAGTTCTTGGCTGGTATACTTCCATGAGGAAATGTACGCAAACATATGAAAACATGTTACAAAAAGAAATATAACTACAAGATTTCTCTAAAATCAGTAGGACATAAGCATATCCTTGCAGATGACTGCAGTCATCTCTTGTACTGTCTAATTTTTCCTGACTATTGTTCACCGCAGTCAATAATACATTAATATAGCAAATGAAAATATCAATGACCCCTATCATTGGCATGACAACGCACAATCACCCACATCACGACCTGAAATAGATTAGTCACCTCTTGAAGAAGCTATTAAGTGCTGTGGACCTATTTCAAACTTGGTCCCTTTGGGACATCAGAAGATACAAGACATTATTTCTTATGTATTACCTCAAAGCCTCCAATAATACACAACCCAACGATTTTGTGTTCATGAAGTTTCTCTGCTATTCTTCCAAGGCCAACTTCTATAGTAGTTTGTCTGGAACAAAATGGTAACTGAGTGACATGGTCAACAATGATATCACACCATCGCTTATGATTTTTGAGCAAGGCTGATAGAAGAAATAAAATTCTATTGATCATAAGCATGAAAGAAGCAGTTGGCTGAAATCTTTCTCTATTACAGCTTCTGACAGCAGACGAATGAAAAGGGGTTTTTATCGTGTTCAAATCTGTGCTCTTGAATAGTGAGGTGCTTGTCATTTTTGTTTATTCGCCAAGCCAGACAACAGACTTGGTAACAACAAATATCACCTTTTAATGTGCTATGGCATGATGTGGACAGGGAATGCCCTAGGCAGATGTTTAATACATCATTACTGAGTGAAAGAATACAGCTGATGCCTCAAGCACCATTATTACAGCTATACCACAGCAGTCAGAGCATAATCATATCTGATAACAGCCAAACACCGCAACATATCAGCATTAAACCCTGCCTTCAGAAACCGATCCATCAAAGGTCACATGCAACCAAAAAAGCAAACATAATTAAAATACAGTTATCACTTATTCATGATACAGAAAATACACTGGCGATTGTGAAAAAACAAATAAACAGAATTATAAGCGTATAATGGCAAATCAAAAGTGCAATATTTTGTACGTGGGTTTACCTCCCTTGAAACTAAGCAGCTGCGATACCGAACCCAGTCAGAGACGGTGGGTGTGCACTCAAGTGTAACAAAGCCCTTTCATTGGCCACTTTTTCATTTGCCGGTAAGCTTAGCCGCCTCTTTGTTTATGGCCTATGAGCCCAATGAGTGTTAATTTCAGATTGGATGTGGTCAATGATGTGCACTGCATATTGTTACTAGCAGACAGGCAGACAGACATATAGGTGTCAATAAACCAGACGATGAGTTTTCTCTGTGACAGAGTCTGCTTATCACAACCAACATGTGTTTTAATGTAATGAGTAGATTATTACTTGTTTGTGTACACAACCAAGATTAAACTACTGCACACGACCTCATACTCTGGGCAGGCATACTGTTCCAGCGCTGGAGGGGGGAAAAATTAGTGAATCTTTTCAACCCCAATTTCGCAGACTTTTTTTTCATCGCAGTTTTTTATTCAACTTTATAGGTTGAATTGGCATTTCTGATGATTTGTTTTGGTAAGTACATACCGAATTGTATCAGAATCTGCAAAGTTGTGTTTTACATTGCATGTGACCTCTGAAGATGAAAGCTAAGAGCATAAGATACTCAGGTTCATTTCAACCCTGGAATCCAACTGAAAGTTTACTGGACTTACTTCTTTGTCCCCAGAAGAGATCCACCCTTTCCTGCCCAGCCCTGCACCTGGTTCCACCCTATGTGGTGCACCTAGAAGGAGGAACAGTACTCCCTTCATTCATCAAGTCTTTCTTACTCAACCACCATTAAAAACTACAGGCAAACAAGGATAAGTTGGACTGGTGCAGAGAACATGTTTACGAGAAGTATGCGGTACACAGCAATGAGCAAACCCATATGGTTTGAGAAAAGTGAGTGAGTGAGTTTTAGTTTAGCAATATTCCAGCAATATCACGGCAGGACACACCAGAAAATGGGCTTCACACATTGAGCCCATGTGCGGAACCGAACCTGTGTCTTCGGCGTGACGATCAGAAAAGTAGAGCAGACGGAGGCTAGTGCATTTGCAGTACAGGAAGATGAAATAGTTTCTGCACATAGCTGCACATGCCTTGTTCATAAGACTTTCTTCACATGGTGTAGTACTTGATTGCTGACAACCTGCACTCACAATGGCAAGCTACAGTGTGCACCACTCATACATGTTAATATAGGTCAATTGTTAGGTCAGTGCTCAACTTGTCCTTGTTTGCCAGTAGGTGTTGTCAAGTGCTTGCCTAAACAGGAGCAGCCTCTTCTTTGCTGTTATCAAAATGTCTCTAAAATCTAAGGCTGCTACAATTCACTCACACATTTGGTGAATCGAACCACAGCCCTTTGGTTGCTGGTCAGACAATCATCAAATGTGCCTGTGACCATAAGCTGTTTTAAGTTAGCAACTTTGTTATTACTTGCAACAAGCTTCAGGCAAGTTGTTAATAGCATCACACTATATTCAAGTTTGTGAGTAAATACCATATAATGACATACATTCTGAAATTGATATAAGCATGCAGTATTAACATGTATGAATGTTCAAAATTACATACTAATCCCTATTATTGTGGTGTGTGTTGTCTCCGTTTTGCTTCACCAGCATCTCATACTGTAGTATGAGCAGAATATATATACAGGTTGAGTTATCTCCCTTTTCCCACCAGAAACAGCATTATTCTGTGCTCATGATGTTTCACAGAGTTATCCTTTCCAGCTATTCACACTTGAAGTGGTACTGGATGAATCACAGCGTAGGCATGACTTACCTCATTTAGAACAAGTCCATCAAAACTGTCGTAGATGCCCTTGACATTGTATCCTTGGGTCAAGGCCAGTCGGACAAATGACCTGACTGCAGCATTCATCCCACAGGCTGGGGCACCAATGTTCATCACTGCCAAGTTTCTGGCTGACTGCAACATACGTTGAAGAAGCTACATTAATGAACCTCTTAAAAATATCAGTATACACGCAGCATGCTTTACTGTTTCTTGCAACAATAGTAGTGACTGCTGAAAATGATGTATTTTTCTTCACAATGACTATATCAATGGTAGTCATCGTAAACTGATTGCAGAGTCAAATGTGTCAAAATTGAGGATAATATTTGCAAACACTGATGAGATTGGCTGGCAATGCAATCAAAGATCAACCTGCATACTGAACTTGTTCAGACTCTGTGACTAGTCAGACAAGTTTATGTCTGGTCTTTGACCAACTGACTGAACAGTCTGACCGAAAACATGCTGTCTTTTCTACAAACCAAAACCATCTGTAAATGTAGAATCTGGAAACAAACATGAGCTGAAAGACAATAGATACAATGCCATGCCACTGCCTGTAGTCTTAGTATCACTCACCAGTTTGTCCAATCGATGAACAGATTAGATATATATTATTAAGATGGTTATTGACTGACATAATAAATATAATCATGCCATTAGACTTTAGTTGTTTTCCTAACTATTCAATTATTATTAATTAATGATACATTTCCAAAGTGATTCTGCTTAATGGTTCACAGAGAAACAAGATGATACTAATTTATACATTTGTGGTTTAACAACACTTCAAAGCTATTTCTTGCTCCTTGGTGGGTGTATGATATGGACACCCGAGTCATCAGGTAAGTAGCTTATAAGAACAGCAAGACCTAACTTGAAGCAGCTAAGCACTGAGTAAACAACAGTACGGTACATCCTGCCTGTCTTATTTCACTGAGACCAGCCACCTCCAGTTATGTGTGCAGGATGAGCTGTGGGACATGCACTGAGCAACACACCATTACGGCAGGGATTACAACACATGCAAAGTCGAGCCAATATGAAAAAAAAAAAATTAATAACTAGTCATTGGTTCTCTTTACACTTGACAAATGTTGTCATAAAACCTTTTAAACAACAAATTTTTAGTAACATTAAGCAATCTTGAATATATTCAAGTCCAATTACTGTCCTAAAACACCACAAAAACAACAAATTGGTTTTCACTTGGGCCTTGTTCCGTAAAACATTTATAGTACTGAGATTGCTACAAGCCTACATTGAACAAATGGACGAATCTTAGTGCTATAATTGTTTTGGGAACAGGGTCCATAATTTTGATGGTTCTGAATTTTGCAAATCAGAATGTGAATGTTCACTGTCTTTTGAGAACCAAGGCTATCATGTTTCTAGTAGTAACAACGTAGAAATACAATAGCAACTACTGAAGTGAGTGAGTTAAAAAATTTAAATCATGTCCTCAGTATTTCAACCATATCATGACTAAATACTGCAGCAAGGGGAAGAATATGAAAACTGTATAGAATTCCATGTAGAGGATGGCCAACTGGCATTGGAACTGTCCCTAAAGGGAACATAGATGCTACAGATAACTAAAGCTTTTTGTGGCACAGAAGCTATACAGTAATTTTCTATCATCAGGTAGCAAACTGATTACTTTACCTGTATGCTATTTCTGAGCGTCATGTTATTCAAGTAATACCAATCAGAAATTGAATGCTGTATTTTATGTAGGTGGATGAAACATGTTACACAATGTTTTGTACATGAATGACACATTTTTACTCAATGTTTTGTAAGTGGATAACAAATGTTACACAATGTTTTGTAGGTGGATTACAAATTTTACTCAATGTTTTGTTTGTGAATAACAAATATTACACAAGGTTTTGTACATGGATTACACAATGTTTTGTAGATGGATTAACCACTTTACACAATGTTTTGTAGGTGGATTACATACTTTACACAATGCCTTGCTAGTGGATAAAAATGTTAGTGTTTTAATGGTGGATGACACATGCTACCTAATGTTTTGATGATTGGTGAAACGTTACACAAATCTGTGTTTGATTATTAGACATAACTAAAAAACATAAAAAACATAACTAAGAAAAAAAACCCCTTAAAATCAGTAATTACATGAAAAATTCATATATTTCAGTTTAAATTGATAATTCACCACAATTCCCCTGATAATCGAAAGTGTATTTGCTTTCCGATTCCCAACACCACACATAACAGAATGTGTCATGGGTGGATGAGTAACTCTTGTTTCAGTTGTATAGCCATGATGCTAACTAAAGTCAGATGAATGCAGTTAGTGTCATGTGAATAGATGAATGTATGATGATTGTGAGAAGAGAGAGTGCATATAAAGAACCAGTGTCACCAAAACCGTTTAAGTGTATTTTCTTAAGTTACACACAGAAAAAAGTGTATACATATCTATATAAGAAAAGAGATTAACTGCAATGTAACTAAACAAGATTGTTTTTTGAGCATGAGCACAAGATTTGTCATCTGGATACATGTACTCTGTCAACCTGGTGAGCTATCTCAGGTTGTTCTCATGGACTAAGGGAAAAACACACTGAACCATCTCCAGTTGGTTAGCAGCTAGTGGAGGACATTGATCCCCCATGGAACACCAAGTTGGTTAGCAACTATTGGAGGACATTGATCCCCCATGGAATAGCAACTACTGAAAGACATTGATTCCATATGGGACCCCCGACAAACTGGCCAGCAACTACATTGATCCTACATGAAACCACCCCACCAAACAAGATAGCAACTACTGGAGGACACTGATCCCATATGCAACCACCTCCACCCAGCTGGCCAGCAACTACTGGAGGACACTGGTCCTACATGGAACCACCCCCATCCAGCTGGCCAGCAACTACTGGAGCACACTGACCCTACATGGAACCACCCCCACCCAGCTGGCCAGCAACTACTGGAGGACATTGATCCCACATGGAACCACCCCCACCCATCTGGCCAGCAACTACTGGAGAGCACTGATCCCACATGGGACCACCCCTACCCAGCTGGCCAGCAACTACTGTAGGACACTGAACCCACCTGGGACCCTACCCAGCTGGCCAGCAACTACTGTAGGACATTGATTCCATATGTAACCACCCCCACCCAGCTGGCCAGCAACTACTGGAGGACACTGAACCCACTTGGGACACCACCCAGCTGGCCAGCAACTACTGGAGGACACTGATCTCATATGGAACCACCCCCACCCAGCTGGCCAGCAACTACTGGAGGACACTGATCCTACATGGAATCACCCCCGCCCAGTTGGCAAGCAACTACTAGAGGACACTGAACCCACTTGGGACCCCAACCAGCTGGTTAGCAACTACCGGAGGGCATTGATCCCACCTGAAACCACCCCCAGATGGTTAGCAACTACTAGAGGACATTGAACCTATATGAAAAACCGCCCAGTTGGTTAGCAATTACGAGATGACATCAATCTGATTTGGAGACCCTTATCAGTTAGCAATGTGTATTAAATGTGTATTAACTAGATTTTGTTATGCAGTCTAACATAATGACCTGTAACCCTGAGAAAATGACTAGGATGGCAAAAGTGAAACAGATATATAGTCTTTATGTTGCAGCTGCTAATTTTCCATGAATTTACCTCTGGTAGAAACTGTAACAGAGATTAAATATGTGACACTGGTGATGACAACAAAGATGAAGGTGAGCCTAGAAAGAGCATCTTTCTTAATCCTAGGTATTTATCGCCATTCCATCACAATTAACACCCTTTACCCATTCGCTACCATAACATTTATTGGAGTGATGAAACCATCTCCAATTATACTGCTCTTTTGTTTTGTATTTGTGACTGACATCAACAACCAATCAAAATGATTCGTGTGAATCTGAAAGGAGACCATGCATGAGCGAGCTGCTGTCAGTTTTGATATTTCTCCAAATCATCAGACTAACAGTACTGAATTTCTAGCTGGATATTTTGTAATTAGTAAAAGCTTGAGTGATACTCTTATATGAAAAAGCATTGATACTGGCTTCACTTTATCATAATCATAAACCTTTGCGGTAAGTGAATCATAAAATTCACCATGAGACACTAATCAACTTGTCGGGTTTTTGTCTCCAGAAATGCAGAGTTGTTTCAAGTTTCACAAAATTGGGCCTCATTGGTCATGCTTCTGATGAATGAACTGATATATTAATCATTTTCTCTCTGCTATCTTCAACACATGTAAGGCAGTTCATTGGAAAAATGACAATAATAGTCAATTGGTAGAAAGGACAAACATAAACTTAATATTAGCTGAACTTTGTAACCTTACAACCCAAATCATAATGGTTGGCATCTGTACTAGAGTAGCAAGTTGGTGCAGGGTATTCATCACATAAGAGAGGTGATACAACACACTGGATATTGGAACATTGAGATAACAGTTGCATAACATCAAGTACACTGGGAAGTCAAACAGGGTCTTAAAGACACGATTACAAAAACATATGTGATCAAAATGCACATGTGGGAATTCACAGAAGTATTTATACAGGCAAACAATGAAAGCTAAGGACAACAGTATTCAAAATGACTTGAAGATACCTACTGTTCTGCGTAACTGGTGAATTAAAGCAAACAGTCAACAATGGAACTAGTTTTACATTTCCTTGTTTACATGCATGACAAAGACATCTAGTCTTCAGCTATACACCATTTCCTTCTGTTCAAAATGTGAATATTAATGTGAACATGCTGTAGTAATTCATGAAATTAACTTCGTATTTGGCCATATACTTCCGCAAACACACTGAAAACAGAATTATAAATGGTTTTACAGAAGTTCTTGTAGCTTTGTATTCAGGTTTTGTGTCCAATCTGTCAAGAGGTGACAGACTTAAAATTGTACTGTCTGCCTTGAGACAATGACAAAATGGCCACAACCTCTACTGCATTTATATCATACACTATCTCAAGCTGATAGTATACACAAGCTGTTCACTTGCCATCATGAGTATTAGCTCTCTTTGTACAAGCACCAATGACAGGATGATCAGTACATAATTTTGTGTTTTCAGTGTTCAAGAAATATCATGAATTAGGAACAGATTGGGTAAACATCTCACTTAATCATGGTTATCATGGTGAAGGGATGCATAACACCTTGATGTTGTTAATGGTTCCACAATGTTGATGGCAGGAACAATGGTAGACTGGCTAATATATGATGGCTAGACAATTAACTACCCTATATTTAATTACCCAAATTCCTAATTTTCCCTACCTGTTAATCTATATTCTTAAGATTATGGATATATAGATATGCAGATAAAATCTGTCTAAAGACAAGCAGAAATTGACTTACATGGTCCTGGAAAGAATCCCAATGTCCCTGCAAAAGTTACTGACAGTGTCTGATCTCATATTCTGTACTCTCTGTCCATGGCAACAATAAAACACTTAATATGTCACAGATGAAGATATATCACCATGGCAGATATAAGCACTGAGTGTGCAAATTGGTGCATACTGCCCAGAGTTGAGGGTAAGGGGATGCATATTGCCCAGAGTAGAGGGCTAGGAGAAGCATATTGCCAAGAGTTCAGGGTCAAGGGGATGCATATTGCTCAGAGCTGAGGGTCAGGGGACACATATTGCCCAGATTAAAGGGTAAGGGGATGCATATTGCCCAGAATTGAGGGTCTGGGGCTGCATACTGCTCAGAGTAGACGGCCGGGATGCATACTGCCAAGAGTAGAGGGTTGGGGATGCATATTGAACAGAGTAAAAGGGCTAGGGGAAGCAGGGGATGCATACTCTCCAGAGTAGAGTTCAGGGAATGCACACTGCCCAGAATAGAAGGCCAGGTTATGCATAATGCCCTGAACAGATATCCAGATGATGCATATTGCCCAGAGTAGAGGGATATGGTATCAATATAATGCCCAGAATAGAGATCAATGGATGCATACTGCCCAGAGTTGAGGGCCAGAGGATGCATACTACCAAGAACAGAGGACCAGGGGATGTATATTGCCCAACATAGAGATCCATGGATGTGTATTGCCCAGAAGAGAGATCCAGGGATGCATACTGTCCAGCATAGAGATCCAGGGATGCATACTGTCCAGCATAGAGATCCAGGGATGCATATAATCCGGCATAGAGGGTAAGGGAATGTATATCGCCCACAGTAGAGGACCAGGGGAGGTATGTTGCCTACAGTAGAGAACCCAGGGATGTAGCAATATGTGGACCAGGATAGATTGGGAGGGAATGCATATTGGCTACAAGCTGCAGTGAAATTGGTTACATGGTGAAGTGTAACATACTGTCAGTTATGGAAAATCTGTGAAAGCATGGTTTTTCACATTCACATCCTGAAATGTTGATTGCAATGCAAGGATCAAGATTTGTTCTTAAGAAGTTAACAATGTCACGAGAATCCTTAAACTGGACATGATACTGATGATTCCTCTTTGTTCTCCTAAGATTCAAGCAGACAACTGCTGTGTTACAATCACATCAAAGTAAGGAAAGGTAAAAACACATTCCAAAGAGAAATAGTCAAACACAACAAACACAAGGCTGAAGTATAACATCTACATTCAAACAATAGGTGAAAACACACTAGTTAGTGCCCAACACTTGGGGATCCAACTCATGCATCTTCTGAAGACAACTCATATCAGTATATACAACATCAAACAACTCAACCAGCAAACATAGATAAACAATATCAGGATATCAAAGTTTTCTGAACTCAGCAGAAATCATTACAATCTATTTATATAACACCGAGTTCCAGCTAGGCTGCTCTCTTGTAACTGAAGCAGTAACAAATTATTCAAAAAGAAAAGAATGATAATTTTTCTAATTCTTAACAGAACTGAATCTTGAGGAAAAGAGTACAATTATTGTTGATGCAATCAGCATGACTTGAAACGTCCTCGTCTTGTGTGTGTTGTGTGATAGCTTTTACTGTAGTAACGTACCTGGCAGTCTGTCCCCTCCACATTACTCAGGGCAGCTGGGGGTCTCAGTTTACTCAGTTTGCGATAGGTGTTCAGGTTGTTCTGGAAACTCCTGGAAGATAATATCAAGGAATCCTTCTAGCACATAATTTGATTATTGATGGTCATAAATGGAGGTACTATGGTCTGTGTTAGCCAGTTTAACGCTGTTTACAAGATGTATGGCTCAATGACGAGTTTGTCAGATTACTGGACGGTGTTGCGTCAGAATGAGTTCACACTAAACTGGGATTGCAATGTTAAAAGACACTTGACGGATGACGGAAACAAGGCTGTCTTAGTTGTTAACTTAATCAAATTCCACGACTTACTTTCCACGGAGACGAACAGCTTCCTCCCAGTTCTTCTCATTCATGTTCTTTTGCACAGCCTGAGTCTACAAACCAGTAAAAGTTGACACAGTCAGTACGTGTCACTATGAATGAGAACCTCACCTCACGATGTGTCAGCTTAATGTGAAGGAAACCCGGAGAGATACAAGTCTTGGACGTTCACCACTTTCATTGCATGATAAGGAAATTGGGATATGAACCCACAAACATAGATGCATGATAAGGGAATTGGGATACAAATCCACAAACCTAGATGCATGATAAGGGAATTGGGATACGAACCTACAAACCTAGATGCATGATAAGGGAATTGGGATATGAACCTACAAACCTAGATGCATGATAAGGGAATTGGAACATGCACCCACAATTGTATGTTTCCTGTGTGCTTTGTAATGTAGCCCTATCGCAACACCATTCTTTGTCCACCTGTGTCCCCATACAATATACAAAGTCTTGTTACTTGAATGTAAACAATGCCATTTAAATTGTCGTTGGAGAAGTATAGCAGCAAAACACATGTATAATTAGCATATCTGAGACACTTAAAAAACTGAGGCTAAACACACAGAAAGTAAACACCAGTAACTGAAACATCCATCATATCACCACTGTAATTCTTATATCATTTTGTATCTATACATGTCCTTTGGAGCTCGGTAACTGTAACTTCACATGTAAAGAGGCTAAATGAGCACGAGTAGAAACAGACTGAAAGGACCATTCAACACTTCACCAGAAAGGTGTGGGTGGCTCACCTACCCTCTCAACACACTGCATGAGTGGCACCCTGACAGTCTGGTTTCCCTCCAGGGACACAACACAGGCAGGCGTGTCAGGGTCAGCATCCATCAGAGCCAGCACAGCTTCAGCACCCATTCTAGAACCCTGAACAACCAACATGTTGTGTTGGGAATTGGTTAAATTCTCACAATTGATGATTGGTTCGTGACAACCTATCAATCATTGAAACAAAAATGGTGAGTGCCATTTATCAAATCCTTATGGTTACGTTTGTTGATGCACTAAAAAATATGAAAAAAACCCATGCAGTTCTTTTTTAATATTTTGGCAAATTGCACAAAATGCATTTACAAATTTCACATCTTTAAAGGATCAGTATATCAGGAAAATAAATTTCCAGGAGCCTTTAAGATACAGTCAATCATGCCAAGGAATGAACTTGTAGTGCTTACAGACAAAACCAACCTTGTGAAAAATGTAGTTTATGAAACAAATGTTCCAAAATAGTGAGTGTTTGATTATGAAAAAAACATTAATGACTGACTGCTTGGTTGTTTAGTGAATCTTTGATTATTTCAATTTATCAGACCACCACTACCAGCATGGAGTCACTACACTGTCCAAAACTCAGAGGTCTTCGGTCATCATAATGCACAGCTGTGCTCTTTCAGGACTCGTTCAAGTTTGCAACGATTATCAGTACAGTTATGAAGATGACCTCCTGGCTGCGTAATATGGAACAAGCTTTCTTTAAAGATTTGGCAGAAGACAGTCTCATGATGATTTGAACACCATCTCAATATGCTATTATTACAGCTAAAGGTATAAGGAGTGAGTCAGTGTCAGTTCGACATCACCTCGAACATGTCATGAAACAACTGAAATCAAGCACATCAAACAATCAATCCGGCCAAAGCTAAAGAACCAGTGTGTACAGTGAGTGTCGTAAATTTCAGACACATTGGCAGTGTTTCCATCATGGTGAAACCATAACAATGTTGAGAACAACTGAAACTGGCAGCCAACTTCATCTGTCTTTCTCTTGGTGGAATTCCTGGATGAGTAAGTTTCTGGGTTAGAATATACCAGCATGGATACTTGGTGTTTATACTAGGAATTTTGTGCTTTATAACATGAGCCTGGGATTTCAAATCTGAAAAAACATTTTCAGTCAGAAGAATCAGATATGGGCACACTAGTAGAAATAAAAAGTACCAATTGAACTAGAAGAAGAATCGAAAGTTGTTTTTTAGCACAATGAGTTCCCGAGAGGTAGGAGCAAGCATTTTATAAGCTTTCCCAGATTCACTGGAAAAAAGTACATCTCTGCATGTGCAAATGAACTCAAATGAACTAACAGCTGAGTGTTTGGATTTCATTAGTGGCATGGAGGCTCCAGTACAAGGAGCTTCGATTAGTGATTCTATCTGGCACTATTTAGTCCAGCTCACCAGGATCCTGTCAAACGCGGAGGGACTTCCACCTCGCTGTACATGACCGAGCACAGTCACACGTGTGTCATAGCCCAGGCGGGAAGACAGCAGCTGGGAACAGTGAACGAATCTACAGTTATCTCACTAAAACATACTTTTCTATGTTACATTGTAAAATTACCTCCCTTATAATGAACTGTAATAGTTCAGGTAATAGGCATATAATGCTCACAATACTGAATTCTATATTTCTGTCTCAGTAGTGACATTGAAAAGATTGTATAGGATTCCTTTAATATTTATACAGAAATGGCAAAAAACTGAATTCCTGACTGAAAATCTTTTTATGTAAAGTATACTCTAATCCTACTATAACAAGCTCAGCAATGTGTTACCATGGTTACAATCAGGACCATGCAGGACCTACATTTTTTAGCATATCAGCTGTGATGGGTTGACCATGTCTGTCTATAGCTCCTTCTGCAACCAAGATGATATTCAATCGCTGACCAAAAGACCTTTCCTGAAAAACAATACAGAACACTGAAATGTAACATACAAGCATATACTTACTACACATAGGCGCTGTGCTGACCTTGTGTCTTAAAGAGACACAACATATTAGACTTGATACACTTCCAGTCATTCCTAATCTAATATTTCTAGGAAGAGCCTCTAAATAAGTTCAAAACACTGTGATACAACTGTCATACATACTAATAAGTTATGCACTTCATGTCGTAACAATTTCAGAATTTCCTGATGTCTCAAGTTGTTATCATAGCTTATAATGCCTACCTATCCTATCCATGAAATTCTGATATATATCCATTATCACCCAGGGGTGGTGGGCTAGCCTTGAGGTCCAACCTTTTGCCAGATTCGATTCTCCACTTGGGTACAAGTAAGAATCCCATTTCTGGTATCCCCCTAGTGAAATTTATTCAATACTGCTAAAAGCAAATTAAAACCACACTCACAAGCATTATCATCGCAGCTTCGGCAAAAGGAGGGATTAATTTGGGCCTGATTCAACCCCTGAAAATCCACATAACTACACAACACTGACCGTGGTGAGCTTGTTACATAGGGTATCCTCCCATCCATCCTCTGGGGGCCACTCAGGGATGAACACCCAGTCAGCCTCACTGGCCAGGGCAGCAACGAGAGCCAGGTACCTGTGAGGGAAACACACAACCTAATGAGCACATGGCTGTAATAGTAACACCCTCTCACTGTCACATCATCTATGGTTTACGTACTGCTCTAAATACTAAAGTGTAATTCAATGCAATTTTACTGTTATACATGATAAAAGCAGATCAACATAATGAGGACATCTGAATCAATCATGGCATTTCAATATTATCATTGGTCACTTTCTGAACATTACCTATATACCAACCAGCAAAAGAAAAGCAAGATTTGCCAAAAATGAATCTCATAAAGGAAGTCTTCTATTTCCTCAGCTGGCTTTCTTTAGCTGTTCAGTATAGAAGCTTGTGACAAAAACACAAAATTTTCACCTTGAAAGTAAACTTATTAAAAAACATGGCAAAAAGCAATTTGGTTGATATTTCATACATCAAAAAGACACTTGCACTTAATCTTTTTTTATTTATCACATTGAGTGTACTGCAGATGTGAGTCAAATGATGACAAAAGCTAAAACATACCCACAGTGTCTACCCATCAGTTCCAGAACAAACGCCCTCTGGTGACTGTAACATGAAGACATACACTGAATACGTCAAAACAACCGGGAAATTCTGTCAGAGGGACTCATTCCTCCAATAGAAATTAACATAGTGAATGTTCCTACCATAACAATTCCATTTATAAATCAAGACAACGTGATATTACCTGCTGACAAAGAGCAGGCTAAGTACACATCATAATGTGAACAATTTACGATAAATTGAGTATCTATAACATAGTTCGAGATCATGTTATATACTTTCAAATATTCATTCAACCATGGATTGGAAACACCTTTCCCCCAAACACCTTGTTCCATCTATTTTTGTAGGCAGACACTAGAAGCATGCAAACTGTACATATGCCCCAGCAAGTTAAGTAATTCTCTTGTTTTGGAGCCATGATTAAAATGTTCAAATGCTTAAACTTTAATAAAGAAATCGGGTGGCATCTGCAATATCATTCCACAATGGACATCAGAGAACAATTGTTGAGAAGTGTCAAAGTCAATGCCACTGCCATTATCTTTTGACGGTTTGTGGCAATTTGCAGAGATAGTAATGTGAGGCTTGGAGGATAACTGAGCATATCCTGGAGACAGTAGTCTTCTTTAAAAAATGATGACTTCCTAGATTACTTAAGGTAAATAACAACATTCCCATGTCAAAATTTATATAATGGTAGAACCGTCTCCATCCACAACAAGTTGTTTGCACCCAAAGGTGACAAAAAGAGAATGACCTCTGTTCCATGTCACAGGACAAGTGACTGACTACAATAGACAGAGCAGAGGTGTGTTCAGATAACCTGCTACTAGGGCTGGAAACTTTGCCTGAGGTTGTTTTCCATCTACTGTCAAAATAACAAGGGAAAGTGCAATACGTGAAGTCTGATATATTTACAATAAGGACAAATTTTTTTAAAATCTTAAAAATAGTTTCACTGTCCCTGTCTAAACAACACTTCACAATCTGTAACGGTTTATTGTATATGACAACAGAATTTGGCAGTAAAAGTTAACTGACCTAGAGGCAGTGGTGGCGATGGCATCTACGGCCTCCATGATCCTATGCAGAGCAGTATCAGTGCCTATAGTCATGTCGGTACCACAGAAGTCGTTGTCGATGGATCCCACCATTCCAGCAATGTTCAGATGGGAACACCGGTCAGCACTCTCCTGAGGGATCTTTCCTGGCATTAGAACAAATCTGGATAAGGAGTCTTGTTTACCTGGCACAACCCTGACTAATCCAGAGCAAATCATGTAAGTACCTTTACCAGAAAGAAATCTGGATTATAATAAGATTGAAATGTTACTAACCTGCTTTGACCAGATCGGCAAGGAGGCTGGACCATTCTTTCCTGAAGAGGTTGGCACCAGTCAGACTGCCATCACCCCCAATCACAACCAAATTGGTGATGTTCAAATTGACAAGGTTCTCTGCTGCCTGAAGACGGCCTTCCCTTTCACGGAATGTCTTACATCTGGCACTACCGATTACAGTGCCTCCCTGACAATGGACACAATTTAGTTACACAGCAAAATAATTTGAGGAAACAAAACCTAATTGCACCTGGTGGAACCTCAGATAATAACCTTGTTGCACCAGACAGAAATAGGTTGCACCTGCTGCTTGATAGAAATATTATAACATAATCCTAAAGTATTCATAACTGAAAATGACATTGTAGCAAAATTATTCTGTGTCTGGTTAGATCGCCTTAGCTTACTTCATAAAAATTCATGACACTGAATGCAAGTTGTTACAAATAGTGAGTCAGTGAGTGAGTGAGATAATATTTAACGTCACATCAGCAATATTGCAGCCATATCGTGACGAGAACATATATGACATAAAAACGAAATATATATGCATGTTATGAAGAACCTGTCGACAAAGTTGTTACAAATATGGAGGTTTCCGGGTTGCCGTTG
Source organism: Haliotis asinina (assembly GCF_037392515.1). Classification (NCBI taxonomy): domain Eukaryota; kingdom Metazoa; phylum Mollusca; class Gastropoda; order Lepetellida; family Haliotidae; genus Haliotis; species Haliotis asinina. The sequence continues at coordinate 14,177,529 of NC_090282.1, read as the reverse complement.
CACTAGTGAAAGTTCTAATGTTTGAATCAAGCCCTGCAAATATAGGCTCTAACATTGAACAGAGCATCCTAGTGAGGCTACAATAGATACCAGGGATGTCATGATACAGAAGTTTCATGAACTGATATGTATCAAAAGACGCATGTAGTGATTTACAAGTGACATAATTAGCTATATTTTGAACATTAATATTTCATATTTTATAATTGTCCATGAAAAGATCAACATTTTTCATTCTCACAAAAAAAGTTCTAATTTCCTGTCTTTGTGCATGAAAAATAACTATTTATAACTCTCATAACATAAAAAATATGATACAGCTGCAAAATGTAAACAGTACATAACCACATTTAAACCAATAATTTCAAAACTAAATTATGATAAATATCAATATAGTTTTGAATGTATCGATAATTGTGTCATCTTAGCAAAAACATTGATGCATTAATGTATCATGTCATTCTTTGTGCCATTTCAGAACAGGAAGTTCAAATCCTCTCTAAAACAAAGGAATAGAATAATGACTGACAACCTTACAATGTTGAAAAGATGGTCTACAAGATAGTCCTGTTTTCAATATTATGGTGGTAATGTCATAGGAAAAACACAGTAACATCTCACCAACTGCATGATGCCCGACACACTGGCCCATGTTGCTAGCTGAATATGATCGCCACCGTCAACCATTCCCTGGTAACCCTGGAAACAAAAATAGGACAACTTCAAAATCTTGTCAGTATTCAACAAGAGTATAGGAATGACTAATGAAGACATTAACCTCAAGGCTATCCCACTGCCCCACTATATAATTATGCTCTGGAACTGAAGCTCATCCATCCCTTTTGCCTAGTATAGCAATGAACAACATTAGTGCTATCAACAGACAACCATCAGTGTAAACATTAGTGACAATAGCAATGAACAACATTAGTGCTATCACCACACAACCATCAGTGTAAATGTTAGTGACAATAGCAATGAACAACATTAGTGCTATCACCACACAACCATCAGTGTAAATGTTAGTGACAATAGCAATGAACAACATTAGTGCTATCAACAGAAAACCATCAGTGTAAACATTAGTGCTTGTGACAATAGTAATGAACATCATTAGTGCTATCACCAGACAACCATCAGTGTAAACATTAGTGACAAGAGCAATGAACAACATTAGTGCTATCACCACACAACCATCAGTGTAAACATTAGCGACAATAGCAATGAACAACATTAGTGCTATCAACAGACAACCATCAGTGTAAACATAAGTGCTTGTCACAATAGCAATGAACATCATTAGTGCTATCACCAGACAACCACCGGTGTAAACAGTGGCAATCAGCAATGGTTGTTGTTTACACTGCAATGTTGTACATATTCAGTCTCAGATACCATGATACAAGGTACTAGGACTGTAAACAAGTTTGGTTTGCTGGGCCATGTTTCCAGATCTCAGCTTCCACAGGAGTCATGTAAATACAGACATCACAGTTCATGAAGGCACAAACGGAGAGGGGTCTCAATCTTTAAATGTGAATTCCTGTCCAGCTGATGGACAGTGATGATAACACAGTCATCATCCATCAAATACATCTGGTAAACATGACTCACAGCTGTAAACAATGCTCCACAATGACTTCATACATTCACTATATCAACAAGTACTTATGTAGGATTCAAGACTAAATGACTTTCGAGGAAATTGTTTACTGTTTTCACAAACTTTTTTTCTGAATTTGAGAGACATTTTAACATAATAAACCATGATCAACATTCCTTTCAATGCAGTAAAGTTCAAAAACATAAATCTTCTTTCTTCCTTTGTATTGGTACTGACTGAGAAATACAACTCACCACCACAAAATCAAAACATTAGTTTAGGACAGACCAATTTTTTTCTTGTTTTATGGATTTTTGTCATCATAAAACAGGGATTGGGACAGAAACCTTTGACAATGGGCCATTTTCAGGATTATTAGCTATTTCCCAGGATTTTGAATGGGCCACTGCCCTTATATCAATAGTAAACCTCCAAATTTTAATGGGTTATTTTTCATTCTAATGTGCAGAATGGCCCATGGCCCCTGCCTTTCGCAATCCCTGATAAAAAGGCAGGAGGGTGAAAAAATGCGTAAAATCACCAGTCAAAGCGAAAACCAAAATGAGTTTTTCTAAGGCATTGTTTTCCAGTTCACACTTGTGGAGATGCTTGAAGCACTGATTTCTAACTCTAATATTGTCAGAAAATTCAGGTTATAGTCTCTGAAAATAGATACTGGTGTATAATGCCCGACAAACTCCCTTTGCATAGTTGAATTCTCGCTCCTGTATATCTTAACATCAGGATCATATCCTTCCAGCAGAGCAAATTCATTATTACATTTTTTCCTTACTCTTGAAAAGATATGACCAGCAGATACGTAAAACAAGAAATAAAAATGGTCTGGTCTTCACAGCAATCATAATTTGGGCAGGAATTGTTTTAATTCCAGTTTGGGAATGCAGGACATTTAGAGCCAACAAATATTGTGATACATAGTGGCCTGTTAGAAACACCCCTTGTCACTATTACTAAACCAAACATACTCCAAAACTGGCTATCATGACACGCAGCTCCATGGAACATTGGCTAAAGCACCAAGGATTTTCTGTTGTTGCTTTTTAATGCTACACACAGCAATATTCCAGCTACGTGCCTGAACCAGACAATTCAGTGACTGGCATCATGAGCATCAATAATGATAATGATGGAAAACAAATTTCACAGTTACCATTAAATACACAAAGCCTTTTTATCATTTGTCGATATGACCTGTCATAAAATCATAATGATAGATTTCAGAAATAACTCTTGCCACTGACAAAAAAGAATTCAATATATTAATATTAACTTCTCTGAACGTAAACTCATAACATTTGAAATTCAGGGAAGTCTTCTGGGATTAGCATGTACATGACATGTGCAGGCAGTTTGAGTTTGAAGGTTAGAATGTGATGAAGGTTACTGTACCTCTTTGATAAAGTAGACTTTGGTCCCAAGGAAGAAGCCCATACGAACCACAGCTCGTACAGCAGCATTCATTCCTGCAAAAAGTAATTCAGCAATGTTTTAAGCATAATTATTCATATGAATAATCATGAGGTCAAGTAACTGAAATATTAGTGAGCACTTAAAGTGTGAGCACTGCTAGCTAAGCCATGTTACTCTAAGCTCCAGTGTTCTGAAATGATCAATAAATATTTAAACTAAACTAAATATAATAACAACGAAGGTAAGGAGGGCATTTCTTGTGTCTAGTGAAAAACATTGCATAATGTATGTATCAATGAGTAAGGTTCTTATGAGTCACTTAGACATGAGTGAAAATATGGTGCTTTTCATACCACAAGATGACTTCATATTTCACTTAACACATTAAATACTCTAATTATTTTTTATCATTTCAATTTTAAAAAATTAAATTTAAACATTTTTCATCCGAGAAAAAACAGATTAATGAAATACAAATTTTCCCAACTGTTAACTGAAGACTGTATACTTGTTTGTTCTGGCACAGTTATAAGACTTTGTTTAGTAAATTAACAATGACTGTTCCAGTTTGTTCTTTCTATTGATTGTTATTGATTGAATAAGATTGGTGGTTATAATATCCACCATAGAATCCTTTTGGTTGTAGCAAAAATGTTAAAACGAGGTACTGGTGGATTATAAATCACTGCATGGTTTGTATAGAATTTCAAGACCAAAATTTAAGGCTTTTCCGAGACTTTTAAGTGTTTTTCCAGGCTTTTCAAAGCAGAAACAGATTTTCAAGGCTTTTCAAGGCAAAGTGCACAAATTCCAGTCTTTTTCAAGATTTTATCAACCATGCATTGATATAGTAAACTAGGTTTAAATTAAGGAAAGATAACTTCTTGACAAATGTATCATATTGACAAGCTCACAAAAGTGCATATTTTGCGAAAATACTACCCAAATATGACATGTGTTACAGTAAACTTTCAAGCATCATTCAAAATTAAAGAATTTGCCATAAAAGGTCAAACCTTTTGTGGATGTTATTTTTTCTTGGTAACAGTGAACATGGTACAAGCAGGTGAATTTGGAATGTCCTTGAACTAAACAGGAGGAAGATCCTGACTACACAGCATGCGAAATGGGAATCAATACATGAGAGTCTCAGCTTGTTTTCCTTTATCGATTATGTCCCGTGAGAGCACATATATACAACATGGTTCTTTCAAAAAATGATTAAATACCCCCTCACAAGGCATATTCATATAATTACTAATGATAAGGAGGGTCAGCGTGACCTGTCAGTGTGATAGGCTACTTGGTCCATGCGATCAACAATAACAAACCAAAGACCCAGGTACGGAAAACCCATTTGCCAATGTCAATTTCAGCAACACGCCCATACATAAACATTTGTAACAGTATCGTGCGCCCTTGTCTCTGTAATTGTCATCGACAGTGTCAATTTATCATAAACATAAATTCTTGGCTTATCGATCAGTCGAACCATAAGATGCATCAGAGTACCCCTCCATGACGTTTGGGTATACGACTTGTGGTATGGAATGCAGTTAAAATGATCTACACTTGCCATCAGCATCGTATGTTTCTGTCTTCTTGTGTTTAAATTAAAACTCTCCGCTGCCAGTAATGCTCAATATCAAACTTCAGAGTGATAATTTCAGTGCAGTGGTGACTCTTACCTTGGGAGTCCCCTCCACTCGTGAAAACGCCGATGCATTTTCCCGAGCAGCTCCCGGGAGCGATTCGCGATCCCTCTTTGCCTGGTGTAGCCATGACACTGTCTTTCCTTGACATTACACGACGCACCGGATTGAATGTTGGCATCTGTGCATCGCTGAACACCGCGTCAGACTCCATGTTTGGTGATGCGACCTTCACGTTTTTGTCCGACAAGCAAAACGACCTTCGTTTGCGTGACCTTGCTATCACGAAATGACGAGAGATATTGCGAGATTTCATATCTAGTTCCCGCTGTCTGCAGCGCTCAAGTACTTTACGCCACAAAAGTTGCTCAGAGTCAGAGCCCAGTTTGGTCGGTAACATAAACGTCTCTCGACAAAACAGTTGCGCTCAACACGGTGCGGACACTAGACGCAACATAGAGATATTGTTTGCTGGCTGCATAAATATAAACTAACGAACGTATTTGTATATCTCCCGTTTATGAAAGTAAAAAATATTCTACACACTTCTACAACGAGTAGTTCAGAGGGTTCAGATATTAAAGAAAATCGTGTTTCCTTCCAATTACGGCAATACGTTTTCAATCTTGAAACATGAAATAAATATCGGAGAATGATGCAAATATATGTTGTGTTCAGTCGAAATAAACACGTGAAACCAATCAGACGATATTGATATATATTATCCTCATTTCTTGTTTTCTGGAATAGATAAATACGTTTCTTGGCATATTTATGAAGAGACCACCTGTTGCCTGCATGGACATTCCACACGATGATGCTTCTGGCAATCCCGGAATGATTCTGAGAAAGACGAATGATGATTCCGCCTGACTCAGTTACTTTGTATCGAGGCGCATATCATTTTGTTTGATACAGAATATGCCTGCAAACTATTTTTATTTAAAAGAAATAACCAGACAGGGATATCCTGTTTTATTCATGACGTATTGAGCGAAACAATCTTTAAAACACTGCTTTTCCATTTCATATTTTCCGACCGCTGTGGACGAATATATGGCAAAAGGATTTGATTGTATCACATATCTCTAGCGGATTTTTTTTATCCTGACTGGGTCATGAAATATGTTGGCCACAAGACTAGTACACTAGTATAATAAATATCATCTCTGTTTTAATAAGTATTAGCTCTGTTGTCCGATGTCAGAGAATATCTGGGCCACATCCACACAGTTGGTCACACTGTCTCTGACAGGGTCGTGGGGTCAGAAACACGCTCCATAAACAGAGTTGTTTGTGTTGTATTGTGTTTTCATGTGCATACAAACCATCAGGTTGATGACAGTTATGCCCATTAAGTCAAACGAACACGCACAATATATATAACAAATAATGAAAAAGTTCATGTTGAGTGTGCACACATTCCCTTCAGACACACCTGTTGATGCAGATAGTTTCTCATCTCAGAACTATTACTACAGCTGAATCCAAGTTAACAACAATTTCACAGTGGGTTCCTCTCGTGCATACTGTGTGTGTGTGTGTGTGTGTGTGTTGTGTGTTTTGTGTGTGTGTGCGCGTGTGCGTGTGCGTGTATGTATGTATGTATGTATGTATGTATGTATGGTATGTATGTATGTGTGTGTTTTGTGTGTGTTTTTGTGTGGTTTTTTTTGTGTGTGTGTGTGTGTGTGTGTGTGTGTGTGTGTGTGTGTGTGTGTGTGTATGTATGTATGTATGTATGTGTGTATGTATGTATGTATGGGGGTGGGGGGCTGGGTGGGTAGGTAGGTAGGTTCAGGCCACAAAGATTTGGTAATAGACCAACAAGGATGTGTATGATGGCCGATATCACAAATCAAGAGACGTGACTTGCTGCAGGAAGTGGCCTACTACAATGAAATCACATACTACCCCGTGACGAGCGGCGGAAACAGCAGTTTCTGTTTCATAGTACTTCTTCAAAGTGCTACGTGATAATTGGCCCGTCACCATAATGTCTTGTAGCAGCACCACAACGTCAGTCTCGGAAACGGGATGAAACTAATGTGCGAAACCAACCAAGTCAGCTGTCTGTCACGAATGAGTACATTTCCTTCTCAATGAAATAACATCGTTTTCTCTAACCGAACACACGCACGCACGCACGCACGCACGCACGCACGCACGCACGCACGCACGCACACGCACACACACACATGCGCTTTAACCACACCGCCCTTATTTGCAAAGTACTTTACTCACTCACTCACATCGCAAATATAACAACAAAACCATTTCCACTGCAAGAATCCGGCTGCATCACAATGTCGGTAGTCTTAATAAAACGTTTTCGTTTTTTCCCAAGCATTTGCAACGTCAGGTTTAATTAATGAATCCAAAGGAATGCGACTAAGGCTGCATAAAATAATAAAATGTTTTCTCGGGCACTTTTTTTCCAAAAGTGACGAGGGCTCTAGCACTTTTCTTTTTAATTTTTGATACAAAAAGTGACGAGGGGGAAATCATTTTTTCCTCTCTCAGAGAGCTTGGAGAGTTTAGCATATGTTAATGAGTTGTAGATTCAGTCACACTCGTTCTTACAGACACTCATTCTTATCGTAGACTAATGGATGATCGGAACGTGGCAAAGTCAAAATTATTCTTTTTAAATGGTAATAAAAAATTGCGACGCGCGCAAATAAAAGTGACGCGCCGATGCCCGAGAAACATTTCACTTTTTTTATTTAGCCTCATGTGTCGTGCATACAATAAATACTAAATATGGCTTATCAAACGACAAACTAAAACAACTGGTTATGTTTTAAAAGAAAAAAACATAATGAACTGTTTTAGTTTAATCAAGCATGTTCCAGGCCATGGCGGACAGCGCCTCTATGTATATTGCCCACGATGATTTAATGCGTGATCATGGGACGTACATTAGCAGTGCTGTACACATGAATAAGTGGGTGAAGGTTGTCATGGTCATATGAACAAAATTATCGCTGTCACAGAATCTAGATATATCTAGAACGAGAAGTTGATAGCATGAACAACTATACGTTTATGCAAGTCATGTACGTACAATTATAAATATGGAACTCCATAAAATACTAATTTATTGTATGGTGTTTACGTACATACACTAGTGTAGGGCCAGGGACCAGAATTCAGTTTTCCCTTGAACACAAACACAGAACAGGTAAGCCCGCGGAGATGGGGACGGGTTCGTACAAAAATGGGCCAGTGAAGCTCCGAGTTAAAAATAGTTCTTCACCCATGCTTGCCACAAAGGGCGACTTTGCCTGCGATAAGAGGCAACTAACGGGATGGGGTGGTCAAGCTCGCTAGCTCACATGTCATCGGTTCCCAATTGCGCAGATCGATGATCATGTGTTTATCACTGGATCGTCTGGTCCAGATTCAATTATCATCAGTGCTTGAATATAGCTGGGTGCGGCGTAAACCAAAACCCACTCACTCACTAGTCAAAACATGAAACTGTTCAAACCATGATCCATAGGGGGGTCATCTCAAATTTGTACATATTTTTAAAAATATCCTTAATCCTCGCAAAGACACGAGGGCCTGTGTTGATATTCCGAAATATTCCGGATTCTCAGTGAGATTTTATGGAATTTTCACCATGTTCTGTTTCACCATTTATGAGAAATCATGGGTGCTAAAGGACATGAGTTCAATATTCACGATCGTAACCATTTTCTAAGATTCTAAACCTAAACCAAATGTCGGCGATTCCTATTAACACGTAGTCAACATTTCTGGCCAGGGCAACCAACATCTGGAGAGACACATCATTACAAAGCTGATGTAAGCGGGGATCTAATTGCCGCTGTTTCTATAACCAGTCACATACACCATGCCATCAGTGGCTGTGCGAATGTAACAGTGAGTAATCACAGAAGGGGAGAAACGATGGTGCTTTGATCAGTGTTTGGGGAAGTATTCAGTCAGAACTAACATCTGGCTGCCATTAATATTCATTTCTCAGATAAAACGAAATATTTACAAAAAAAAGGGTCAGGGTCAAACATGACCCAAATATTTTTTTCAACAAGCATGAAAGTACATGTAGTCCGACACCACGTGATCTATTATATGGTCTCTGATTTACTTAACAAAGAGTGTGCAGCTTTTCACGATGTAGTAGGGTAGGGGTAGGGGTGGTGGTGGGGTGGAAGTGGGGGTGTACCATGAGCGCTAGACAAACAACTAGTCTCTGAAATAAACATATTTTACTGGAAAAAAAAACGTTCATAGTGAAAAAAATATATAATGAAATGGACTCCTAAGACTTTCTTCATTCTCAGAGGCTAAGGAAATCTAGACTTGCCACATTTTCTAGACTTACGTGGGCTTTCTTGGATATATTTACTTCAGGGTATGTACGACATGAGCGCATGTGGTGTCTCCCCAGGTAACGGGGTAACGGGGTAACGGGGTAACGGGGTAACGGGGTTTTATATATACCTCTGTTCACCAAGCAGCTGACATACCCAGCATGACAACATGGTAATGGTGACTGTAACTCTCCATCGCCTCACAGACAGTGTATGTCATACACATGAACTCCCCAAGAAGCCGAGAATAGAAATCTGGTGCACTATGATCTATTAATGGGGCTAGTGATGTGGACCATGCTGGGGTATCGTTGGCGCATTATTGATGTTCTTCTGATAACCTGTTTAGATGTGATACATGAATGCTTCCTGGCCAGCAATACATCACAGTAGGAAAGATGTTAAACAGTTTCTTGAATAATCAGTGCTGTCAAACGCTGGTTACAAAACACAAGGTTCTAGTATGAATATCTTTGTATGTACAGGTTTCAATATGTAACAGTATATATATGTGCACGTATGTGTGAGTGCATGTGTAGTTGAGTCAACTTGAGAGTGTGTATGTTAGAAGTGTAATGAATAGCAGATCGGATGAATTGATCGGTAGGCGGATTGTGTGTATTTTATTTATTTTGGTGGCGGGGGTATGTATATGCCTTTGGAATAGACTGGTTTCATGGGTTTGCGCGGTTTGGAGTGAGTGAGGGAGGGAGGGAGTGAGTTAATTAATGTGGTAACTGTATGTGTTCACTCAAATGTCGGTAATGGCTGACACGCGACAACGAAAACCTCTATAATCACTTATCAAATCTGAATATTTTTTTGTACGGGCTCGAACAGTATCTGCAGACTGAAATGTAATCTTAATTTTAGTTTATTATTTGCGCTATATGCAGTATTATATTTAACTTAATTCTGACAACGGCAAAAATGGATACAGACATATGTAGTTATGCAATTAACCAATAGTGTTGTCGCATTCTCTGACATCGTCATGATATTCTTCATTCCATTCTTGGATTATATAAAAGCATAATAATAATTTTGGTTGATGACACATCCATGCGCATGTGGTTCAAGGGGGGTAATTCTAAAACAAAGCGGAGGAATATTGTCGAAGTTTTCACTTTGCGGATATGTGTTATGTATACATGACGTCGCCGTAATAGAAATAGTCTTAAAAGCATATCATATTCTTGTACAATCAAAATAAGGTTGTTACATGATAACATCCAGACAAAAATAGCGAACTATTTTTAACAGTGCCGTCGCACCACGTGTTAGTATCCCTCCACTTCCTCTTTCTCAACAACGTGAAACGAAGCGAACATGAGGTGAGGCATGGCGCTGTAAAACAGCATCCATACCTGTATCATACATGTACATATCAACGCATTTGATTTATATTTGAAATAAAAACTGGTTCTGAAAGTTAAAAATGCAAGAAATGTCTTGATTATCGCATGCCATTACACAGTGGGATATCAAAACGTGTTACCCGAAGTAGCGAGCTTCTTTCAAAATGGCGGCTCCCACATGAAAGCACGTTTCCACGATGTGATCATCAGATCATTTGATTTTCACGTTATTGTAATGTCATTTGACCAGTAGTGGGGCCGATTGACACATCTCATTTTGTCCTGAGGTCCTTCATTATAAAAGACAGCGGCTAAGAGCTGCGCCCGTAACCGCAGCTCGAAATATATTCTAATTATTATGATTATTTCTAATGGTTATCGTTTAGGTTTGAGATGTACTGTTATGTTAAGTTTTGGGGTAGATTTGTGGTTAGAGTAGGCTTTCGGAAGAAAACCCAACTATTCTTAAGGCATAAGATAATGGAAGAAGGGAGTGAGTGCAATTGATGTACAAACACGTGTGATCAGCAGGCCTAGTGGTCAGTGCAGGGCTCAAGAGATTTGGGGTTATGGCTTGTAAGCTTAAGGTTATTGGAAGGACAAGATTGCATTTTGTCTGCAACAGTTGAAGGAAATCACATAGGTGTAGTTATTACTGAGACTGTTGATAGATGTATATACCTTGATGCAAGGACAGTGGCAAAATATGAGAAAGACACTAATCTGATCGAAAAAAGGGCATAAATTCATCCCAAACTGCAGATTGCCAAGTTTATAACCACTTTACCTTGACCATGAATATTCATTCACATAATAATGCCTGTGACTATGTGTCCCAGTCCACCCAGCTGTCAACTGGGTACCTCGTTAGGATGAGAGAGCCACAATAAACTCGATGCACCTAGTGGCAGCAACAGTTGTATACTCCCCAGGGAGTTGAGATTGAAATACGATGTGCTGTTGAGATTGACATCCAGTGATTGAGGGAAAAATACCAGCGCCTTGAGCATGCACTAGTGGGTGGATATGTGCACTATCTATCTATCTATCTATCTATCTATCTATCTATCTATCTATCTATCTATCTATCTATCTATCTATCTATCTATCTATCTATCTATCTATCTATCTTTGTAATGCCTCTGTGATGTTTAGGCATATCATGTTTTGGGGTGGGTTATACCCAATTCTGTCTTTGGCCTGTGGGTAACCTTTTCCAATGGAGCATGTTTTCTGATCTTTGTCTCGTCTATTTTGATGGAATAAACCAATGCTGTCTGATGAAAAGATCTATTGTGTTATAGTGTGAAGTTTTTTGGTTTTTTTTCTTTCAGCACGCTTCGTTTACAGAAACGGCTTGCAGCCGCAGTGCTCAAATGTGGTAAAAACAAAGTATGGTTGGATCCCAATGAGACCAATGAAATTGCCAATGCCAATTCTAGTGAGCACTTTTATTTCTCTTTTTCATTTCGGAAGTTTTAGATGTAGCACAACAGACTTTTATTATTGTATAGAATCCAGTTTAGTAATTACTGTAACATTTCTCTTTACTGTAACAAGTTGTGTAATGACCTGGATTTTCTGGGATGCTGTACTTCTTAGAGACATTGACATTTAATCGAAATCTTACCTCTTTTTAGACAAGAAGTGAACCTTTGTTGTTAACTTGTATCAGTCAAAACATATTTTGATGCTGATCACTTACTGCGGATATATTATGAACATGGTCATAAACATTCCAGGACAGAATGTGCGTAAACTAGTGAAGGATGGCCTTATCATCCGCAAGCCTGTCAAGGTACACTCCCGAGCTCGTGTTCGCAAAAACACCATTGCTAGGCGGAAGGGTCGTCACATGGGTCACGGAAAGAGGAAAGGTACAGCTAATGCCAGAATGCCAGAGAAGATCATCTGGATTCGCCGTATGAGAGTCCTCCGGAACCTGCTCCGCAGATATCGTGAAGCCAAGAAGGTAGATAAGCACCTGTGAGTATTCCTTGCAGTTTCAAACATTGCAAAACTTTGTCAGGATGTGTGGGTTTAAATCGGTCAACACCAGCATGCTTGTGGTGAAGTCATCAGATATAAAATGGCATGATCTTTGTCACCAGTCATGTGCTGATGCTACTCTGGTTCTAGATAGTTTTGATCTTTCACAAGTTGCTCAATCTCTTCAGAAAACAAATATATGTGCATCAGATATAAAATCAAAGATGACATATAGCAAATCTTATGGATAACGACTTCTTGAAATTATTTCTCACAACATCTCAGGGCTTGTTCTAGTCCCATCATCAGGTTGAACTGATTAGTTTTCCTGTTTACCAATTCAACCTGATGATGGGCCTAGAACAACCCCTAAAACATTGTGAGAAGGAAATTCAAGAAGTTGTTACCCAGTTGTTGTCCTGAATTACCACACCAACTTCTGAACGCCATTGAAGAAATAAAACACAATGATGGAAAAACTGAGGCTACAAAGGCCCTGGAGTTTGTCAGCTGACTCTGGCATGGATTGTTGTTCACTTTATTAACCACTGGTCAAATGGGGACGGGGGGTAGTGGTTGAAGCATTCACTCATCAGGCAGAAGACCACGGCTTGTTTCCCTCACAATGTGTGAAGCCCATTTCTGATACTACCCGTTATGATATTGTTGGAATATTTCTGAAAAGTAAAAGTGGTGGAAGACCAAATTCACTTAGTCTAAGTTATTTACATGCCCCAGTCATGAATATTGCTGGAGTGAGTGAGTTTGGTATTACGCCGCGCTTAGCAATATTCCAACAATATGGCAGTGGTCTGTAAATAAATATGAGTCTGGACCAAACAATCAAGTGATCAAAAGCATGAGCACCGATCTGCGAAATTGGGTACCAATGGCGTGTCAACCACTATAACGAGCCTGACACCTGATCCCGTTAGTAGTCTCTTACGACAAGCATAGTCACCTTTTATGGCAATCATGGGTTGCAGAAGGCCTCTTCAACACTGGACCTTCACGGATCAATATCGCTGGATTCAGCTTTGAACAACAAACAGGAACTCAGAGTAACTTTTCCATGCTGCTAAGATAGCATGGTAGTGCGAACATTTCCAGATGACAGATATGACTGCACAATGACCAAAGTACATGTGCTTGTTTATATTTTACTTGGCATTGTCCTCAGTATACTGCTCAGTCAGTAGGGACTACTAAATGAGAAGGATAGGAAGATCCAGGGTAGAATAGGTCTTAGTAACCCATGCTTGCCACAAGGTGAATATGCTTGTCGTAAAAGGTAGGATCAGGTGGTCAGGCTTGCTGACTTCGTCGACAGTCATTGGTTCCCATTTGCACAGATTGATGCTCATGTTGATCTCTGGTCCAGACTTGATCATTTACACACCACCTCCATTCAGCTAGAATATTGCTGAATGTAGCATAAAACAAAACTCACTCACTCCAAAATTGTTGAATATATCTAAGCAGCCAAACCTCCCAGTTGACATCATTAAGCTGTTTTATGACTGAAAACCTTTTTCTCTCTTGTAAGGAAACACTGCCCACAATCTATGGTTGGTAACCATAAAATACAATTGTCCTTTGACATTAATTGAACAACAAAATTTCTTGAGTTGGAATTTGAAAGACATATGTTCTTAGATTACAGCCCCTTTGATTTGTTAGTGTAGCCTCGTGCTGCTGTCAGTGTAGCATCCTGCTGCTGTTAGTGTAGCCTCGTGCTGCTGTTAGTGTAGCCTCGTGCTGCTGTTACGGGTATGTAAGTACAACAACAGTAATTTACTATGCACAAATTTCATGTCATTGCAAAACATATCAACAACATGGCTTCAAGATAACAGATCTAGGAGAATGTTCTTCAGTCACAACTATTTCTATCTTGATATTTTTAGGAAGAGGCAAAACTTTACTTTTTCTACTTAGAAACCAGACTCGTGTTTCAAGGTATAGACAAGATGCACAGTTCTGTGGACAGAACTCGTTTCAGTAGAAGATATTGTCATGATTGATAAGTGTGGTTTTGTTTCAGGTACCATGAATTGTACATGAAGTGCAAAGGTAATGGCTTCAAAAACAAGCGTGTCCTGATGGAGCATATCCACAAGAGGAAGGCTGAGAAGCAGAGGTCCAAACTGCTGAGGTACTTACAAATGTAACTGGCATTGAGTTGCCGAGTGCTGAAGAATCTCATTTACTTTTCCTAGGTATTTCTTTTGATTGGGCAGGGTTACTTGTCCTTGTTGGAGGTTTAATATAAAATATTGTGAAAATATCACCCCTAACAATAATATTATTTGTTGAAATGGGTTGCTTATCAAGACCAATTGTATTAAGGTTGAAATGGCTTTCTTCTAAATTAAGCATGTATGTTAAAGAGTTTATGTGATAACCCTTGTGTTGAGCGTTATAAATCTGAGGTACCTTAGAATATGACATGACAGGATGATTTATCAGTTGTTTTCATTTAAGATTGGATAGAACCTCTGAATTGTAATACTGAGTTATCTTGTCACAGTGACCAAGCGGAGGCTCGCAGACAGAAGGTGAAGGAGGCCCGTCGCCGTAGAGACGAGCGCATCCAGCAGAAGAAAGCGGAGATGCTTAAGTCTTACCACAAGGAGGATGAGGCTTCCAAGAAATAAACACTTCTGTACAATTGGTGTAAAATAAAAAAAATGAAAGACATTTGTACATATTTGTGATATTGATGTTATTTCTTTAGGGTTGTAGGGGCATGCATTCATGCATTCCGTGGGGTTTGAAAACGGAAACTGTTACAATATTTGTTACAATATTTGTTAAATATCTTCAGATGGGGACAGATTTTCTCAGAAAGATAGGGAAACCAAGTGCGGTATGTATTTTCAGGGCATAAATACAACACCTGCGGGGATATTCATGCCCATGTCTTGTAGAGGTGTGACCATACAGACAATTCACAATAGGATATTCCGATACCTTGGAAGATTCTTTGCACATAATTGAAATGCTGTCTTAAGCTATTTTCTTTAAAAGTGTATATTTTTATGTCAAGCAACAGTGTAAATTTTGACATAACCATCAGCTTCTACTGAAAACTAACAATTTTAAGGTCAACAATATGTATTAGGATATGAAAAAAAATATTGATATATTTATCGTCCAGTAAAGTATCATGATTATCTATACTACTATGTATGATATCGTCACAGCTCGTGTCTGGTTCTTTTTCATTTTCTCGGCAAAACTCTTGGAAAATGTTTTATGTTTACAATAAATCGTGTATTCACTGGCAGAATTGAATTTGGATGTTTCATCTCAAGTTGTGTGCTTTTCTGCACAGGTGCTCAAGGTTGAGTCTTTGTTCTTCGTCTCACCACATGGGGTTTATCATTAAAGTAGAAATGTTATTCATCTTCCAAGCGCTTATTTCCAATCTAGCACTGCTCAGCCAGGCTGAATTATAACCCTTATAACCCACGCTGCTTGTGAGGCGCTAGGATTAGTCACATAACTTATCCCACTGGATGAACAGATGCATTTTTGAACTAACTCACTTGCCTAAGGTGATACTGCATGTATCGCATATGCTTTGTTGTAGGTCAGGACTTTAGTTAATACTGCTGCCAAACACGGTACACTGCACTCGCCGCGCTCAACTTGGGGGAACTTAACTGATTCGTGACCACACACATCCATCAAACATGGTATTCCTTTCCATAGAAGGCAAATTTCTGAAATGTGCAATTTTATTAAGATTACTCTGCCCGCTTGATACCACGATGCGTTACATGCTTGAACTTCTTATTACCCTTCCTGTCTATCTGGGAATGGCGTCTTGTATGACCAGTGCTACAAATCCGCCAGAACCATACGTTCGTGTCAGGTTTTGTCGCAGTCACCCCATGCCAAGTTCAGAGTTTCGTCCCCTTTGGAACCCTATGAAGAGACGACTAACGGGATCGGGTGGTCAGGCTGACTTGGTCGAGTCATGTCATAGGCTCCCCGCAGATGGATGCTCATGCTGATGATCAGTGGATTGTCTGGTCTGGCCGCAATATTGCTGAGTGTGGCGTAGAACTAAACTCTATCTCTCACTCACTCAGAACCCTATCACTGGTTCGCTCTGTTTATGTTTGTAGAAATCTTGATATAGAACTGAATGCAAGGACAGTCTTCCTCAAGAGAGTGTTTCAGAGCTTCGTGTTGATCACACTGATCGACGTACCAACTGTATGACGGCGGTATGTCTTGAAAAGACAAGTTAGTGGTTGACATCTCGAGCATTATTTTACACAAAGGAAATGCATTAATCAGTTAAGCTAGCCCTGGCCACCCGATTCCGTTAGTCGCTCCTAACGACAGGCATGGGTTGCAGAAGACAGAGTCGTGAACTCCTCTTCACGTGTCATCTTCCAGGAAATGATGTTTTAAGCTCGGAACCCCACTATACTCAAATCAATATCGTTAGTGCCCCGAACCGTCTGATTTACCCACGTATCTACATATTACCTTCATGTTGTGTCCTTACCTTCCAAGTTAAGCTGACGTATATCAGGACTACTTTACAAAACATATCCGAACTCTCCCTGGCGGTGTGGATTTAGAAATCCATAGTCGTTTTTGCCTTCAAGTGGAGGAAGGTGATGGATTATAATCCTTACTGATTTAGACCTGAGTGATGTACTGAACAACCTTCGTGAAAAGACTACCTTAAGTCTGTGCTATGGTATGGGAGTTACGGTCACCTCTGAAAGCGCAGAGATCGCTTTGTACAATGGCATATTAGGGGTTAATACAAGACCATTTGGCTGTTTTAGTTTAGTCAATAAATCACGGTTATTCACACGTGGAACATACCCTGATAAAAAGTCTTTTGGAATCCATCACAGACTTAATCATGCATGTGCTGGTGTTAACATACAGGTCAATGGGAACAACAGTTAGGAACCGCTTCTGAAACGCAGGCTTATGTGTGTCACGTGATCATTTGTTTGCTTCCGGGTCACTGTTTAGCCATGGCCAGCTGCACTGAGTTGGATATCCGGGAGTGAGAGGGTGTTCGGAAACCCCAGGTTAATAAACTACTGATGACAGTCACGGTTCGCTCTGATACGTAAGTACTTACCCTCATCAGATATGTTCACAATAACTATACAATAACACAAATGCATTATGCTGTAAGAATATTTGGAATTCACAAAGTGAACAACTTTAAAGACTCGATAATTATCAGGTTTGTTTAGTATTTCATCAAATACACGTTGCACGTTGCACATGCTGCACGATATTTCAAGCCACTTTCTTAAAAAGGAAGTCACCGTGAACAGCAACGCCTTTCTCTACCTGTTATATATTTGAACTCTATTTCCACCCTACGAGGAATGTTATAGTGGTGCTCAATACTCTATTCAAACCGTCTCAGAATGCTGCACATCGACTTATCACTGTTTTCACCTATGTGCGACCAGCCGGAAATAAAAGGGGTCCGTTTTGGGTATATGTTTCTTCCAGCTTTTGTCAGCCCTATACAAGCATTACTGAAGATATCTAGTCATGTAACTGTGTTCAGCCAAACCCGACAGGAGTTTGGTGGCCATTTCATGGATGTTCTAAAATGAGGATAAGATGGCCATGTAACAGGATATGTAAACTCTTGTGGAAGTGGTGGTTAATGTAACAAAACCTCAACGGTTCGGCAACTGTTGGTCCGACATCGAAACATTGTTAATGGAATTGCAAATGTATGATCAAAAAGTAAACGAAGGTAAAACACCTTCTCAGTTTTCTCATTGTGTTTTCGTAATGACACCGTCAACCGTAGTGTTGTAGCATGGCACGTGTGAATCTGGAAATAAGTTATTGTCCTAAATATCACGCCACCAATTTCCACGTGTTTAACTAGACTGGAATTTGACGCCAGACATCTGAACTACTGACTGACTAGGAACTGAATGTGCAACTGAATCGAGAGTCTTCATTCAGGAAAGCGACAATCACGTTACGACAATCGTGTATACATGTATTTCTGCTTGAAGGTCTGATTGTTGGTGCACTGGTGTCCGCTTTGTGTTAGAGAACCGGTGTCTCCTATAAGGCCTCATCCTCAATATCTCCAAGGGTATACGTTCCGATAAGTATCCACTACACCCTAGACGCATCTACGGCTCGGCCCGATAAATTTATTACCTCCTTTGGCTGGCTTTTTATTCAATCAGGTGTCTACGCCGGGAAGTTGAGCGAACCAATCACAACTCACTTTCGCTTTTCAAATCACCTAACCGATTATACGTGTGAGCACAAACCATCCATGGGTTCTCTGAAAGATATTTTATTAAAGTTTCGGACCTATAAATTTGTCTGTATGATTTCCCCAAAATCTGAGTCGCACTGCGAGCAAACCTTCACAGTTGCGACCGCTACGTTTGTTGACTCTGGCAAGCTCGGTTACAACTGCGGCTTAGCTGATTGGCTACTGTCAGAATGCGGAGCCAGCAAAGGGAGGTAATAAAATTATCGGGCCGACCCGTAGATGCGTCCTGGGTATGGTGGAGACTTATCGGAACGTATACCCTGGAGATATCGAGGATGATATGGCCATTACATTACGCGGAATCTGTCATTATGATGTATACTACGGAACAGATGCTTTCACAGGATCGGGCAATTTCTCTATATTTGTTGAATCTGACTGTCGTTAGAATCTAAACACACGTGCAGACATTTCCCCTGTTAATGTAAATCGTATCCGTCATAATATAGTTATCGTGTTGAAGAAGAAAGTTAAGTAGCAATAACACTAGTGCATGTTCCAGAGAGTCAAGCATCAGCCACTCGTCCGTAGATGTATAGACACATAATAACTTCCCGATAAGACAAGTTGCTAATTCACCTGTATTGCCGATATTAAACTTTTCCTGCAATAAAACTACATATATTGGTAATCAAGACGGCAGTCACGGAACACAAGTAACACAATACTCTTATATACATGTGACCGGCAGTTGGCAATGATAACCGCTCTTTATTGCTGAACAAACAAAGTTGGAGATCGCGTATGAATTGCATTGAAATCAGGCATAGAAAGACGCTTGGCAAAGTCGCCTCACCGTAACAACCCATACAGGGCCTCGACAAATGTCAACAACATTTCAATTGAGTCAATATTCGATATCAACTTGGTTTTGATTTCTCAGTCCGGTAAGTAGGGAATGGCAGCCTATTGAAAAGTCTTCTGGCAACCCATGCTGCCTTTGTGTTCTATATCAGTTCTATCCATACAATACATGTAAATAACTCGCTTCTCTCAAGCTGTAGTTGACAGCTCCGGGAGTGGACTCGGTACCCATGTGCTGTGCTGTGTAAGTACGTGATCATGAATAGCTTAACACTCTAAATAATCTTTTAATCCGATTTTGGTTTTCAAAAGAAATCCCATGATGAAAAATCATTTTTTTCAGGTTTCAGTTTTCCTCGTAATCACCGAGAGAGCGTTTCCATTTGTATTTTGTGACATGATACTCGTGAACATCCGCAGTGTCTATATCGCGCATGAAAAAGAATGAATAGTCGTATGGAATATGTACTTTTAGGTACGATTATGTACACATTCCCTAAGAGATAACCAAATATTTTTATTTTGAGATGGGCTGATAAAGGTTTCTGAATGTGGTTTCGAGGTTTTGTACCGCACGTCATATCCACGTGAATATCTGACCCTAAACAGATCGAGTCTGGTACTAAATGGTATTCAGAATGTTTAGATTCCTGTATGTATTGATGATATGATTGAGACTTGATATCTAGGCTAAATGCGCACCGAGCTGCCAATTCAAGTTTGGACGTTTCGAAACGCCCATCTGAAACTGCCATGTTGTTACGTGTACACAATGTCAGGTTTCTACATACACGCGTGGTAGCCGACAGGAGCCGCTTCCTGCATGAAGGCGGGTGTTCCTCTCAACTGGACGAGTGAGTGATTGAATGTTGCTTTAAGCCGGATCATCAACTGGACGAGGTCGTAGCCCTGTGGCTACCTAGTTGACCTCTGTTGGATTCCCAACTTTGGTGCACGCTGATAAGTGTGGTATCCTGCTTTTACACGAGAAAACATGCGTGAAAACCGATTCACTGGAAGTCAATCCGCAGTGTACAAGAACTCGAACCTGTAGATTGGGTCCTCCTGATCATCGGCTGGACAGTTCTCTTTCGATTCCAGATTTTATGCATGGTTGCCGATGGTTACGTCTCTGGCTGGTTGAATTGCATCATATGTTGATGGTCCTTGTTCATTCTTTCAGTTACTAGCCTCGAGAACATACAGACCACTGAAACAGCTTGACATTGTCGAGTTCAGCGTTAACAATTTCGTTCGTCTTATTTCAGGTGTAATGGCAAACTCGGAGACGAAAATTCCCAAATTTCAGTTCAAGTCCCCGTTTGGTCTTCACGTGACGACGTATGTGGGTGACATCACTGACGCTGTGGCAGACGCCATAGTGACACAAGAGGACAAGATGATGAAGCACGAGAGCTTCGTCACGAAGGCTCTCATCAAGCTGGACCCGCTGTTCGAGATCGACAGAGAGGACATGAGGAAGAAACACTTGACTTTCCCTCTCTGGAACGTGTTGACCAACCGGGCTAAAGACCAGGTTGTGTTTCACGCCTTCCTGGCCGCATGCACGCCAAGTCAGACCAAACAGTGGGTCATCAGCATGAAGAAGCTGTACGTGACGTTGTTCCGGGAGGCGGAGAAGAACGGGATCATGGTGTTGGCGCTACCGCTGCTGGGCGGAGGTGGGTATGGTGGGTGTGTTACCAGGAGGTGGGTATGTAACCCGGAAGTGGGTAATGTGGGTATGTTATCGGGAGGTGGGTATGTAACCCGGAGGTGGGTACTGTGGGTATGTTACCAGGAGGTGGGTATGTAACTCGGAGGTGGGTACTGTGGGTATGTTTCCAGGAGGTGGGTGTGTAACCCGGAGGTGGGTACTGTGGGCATATTACCAGGAGGTGGGTATGTAACTTGGAGGTGGGTATGGTGGGTGTGTTACCAGGAGGTGGGTATGTAACTTGGAGGTGGGTATGGTGGGTGTGTTACCAGGAGGCGGGTGTGTAACTTGGAGGTGGGTACTGTGGGTATGTTACCAGGAGGTGGGTATGTAACTTGGAGGTGGGTATGGTGGGTATGTTACCAGGAGGTGGGTATTGTGCGTGTGTTACCAGGAGGTGGGTATGTAACCCGGAAGTGGGTATGATCGGTATGTTACACGGTGGGGGGTTAATGGTCATATCGCCCGAGATGGATATGATGGGTATAATACCCAGAGATCTAGTTTACCTACAGTCGTGCCATTTTCATCATTACAACTCCTTGTAGAGCTAAGGAAGCACAGCTCCCATTTAACCCAAACATTCGGTAGGTTGTGTTTTAATGTACCCAGTCGCTGTTGGTTGTTGCTCACGCTATCATCCACTGGGGTTCCTGGTCCAGACTGAACTATTTGCGGACCGATGCGATATGGCTCGTTTATTGGTCATTCAAGCATTATACAACAATACATAATATTATAGATTCACGCGAAATGATTTCCCAGATAATTAGGAGTATTGGATTTAGAGATCGGTGACGAATGAGTAAATAACTTTTAAGTCTCATACACGTAATTCGCTTGAACAATTTTGTAATATATTTGCGGTCAAAATCTAACCCATTGTGCATTTTCCTCTTTGTATAACCGTCCAGAATCCATTAGTTGCAAGTGGCGAGTGTTAGACGTCTTTACACAAACAAAGCAACCGAATAAAACAAGTCCATGGCCTGTTATTGTGTTGACCTTTAACTTTTCTAAAGAGGTCACACTATTGGATTCATTAAGGGCAGTTGCAGTGCGTTTCTATTGCTCACTTTGTTCATGCATTTCTACATTCAGGAGTGTCTAATCTGGAGGAAGCGGTGCAAGTTGCTGTGACCTCTGTAGCGACTTTCAAACCGAAGACGCTGACCGACGTGTTGTTTGTGTCCATGGACGAGCAGCTGGTGGATATGATTGCTGCTTTGTGTAAGTTCGAGTTTAGTGGGCGGCCCCAGAGTGACAAGACCAAGAGATCGGTGTCCTTTAAACTGGATGAGGATGAGGACGAGAAGCCTAGATCCAGGGCAAAGCATAAAAAGTCAAAGTTCCGACGTGGTGGAATCCGCCGTGGTACCAGAAGAGGCTCTGGGTCTTCTATAGATAGTACTGGTTCTGACGATCACGAGTGGTCCAGAAGTAGACAAATTAGAGAAAACCAAACAGTAACTAGAGAAAATAAAGGAAATCACAGGACTCACAAGCAACCAGGAACAAGAGAACAGAACACGAATAATAGTCCCAGACAAAAGGCTACTTCAAATGGTCATGATTCTCAATTAGAGGGTTATAATCCTCCGAAGATACAGTCTGGAAGAAGTTATCTTGATACGTTTGATGTCTATGACTTTACAACAGATGACACAAGCGAGACGGGTGCATCCAGGAAACCAAAAAAGTCCAGATATTCCCCAGCATCATCTGACGAGGAGCATCGAACTGATAAACCCGTGGTCCGTCCGTCGATGAAAGGGACGAGAGTCAGTGTCAATGGGAAGACGTATGACATGAACATGACGTATGAAGGCGGCCCTCTACTCAAGTCAGCAGAGGATGTTAGAGAGAAGGTAATAGGACCTGGCAAGGAGAATAAACCATCTTCAGAAACACCACGGAAAGAACAAGTTGTGACGAAACCCGTGAAGAATGTGACTAAACCTACCTACAAACCAACATACATTCCACTGCCCACAACCAAAGCGTCTCAGGTCAGACAAGGAGGGAAACCTGATCCGAAACCAGTGATGCCAGTTAAGGCTGACCAGTTGAAGGCGGAAGACCCGGACACCCCGAGGAGGACGAAGTCCAGCGAGCTGGGAAGGACGAGGAAGAGGTCACAGTCGCTGGCAGCAAAAGTGGAGGAAGAGGCTCTCGAGCTGCTCCGAGCTCAACATGAGATGAACAAAGCCAAAGAAAACGTGCCCGCTATCAAGATCAGCTCGGAGGCCGACTTTCCGGATTGGACAGTGGGTAAGAGCCACAGTCTGACACCCGAAGCTAATCCCCTGTCAAGCCAGAACAGAAGTTCCTGGAGTTCCGATGAAGAGGAGGGTAAACCGGAGAGTCAGGGTGTAGACTGTCCTATATGTTCACGTGTGATGAAACACCCCAAAACGTTGGCCAAATGTGGGCATGTATTCTGTAGGAAGTGTATAGATAAACATTTCGCTAATTACAAGCCTGTGTGCCCCACTTGTGACATGGTGTACGGGGTCATCATCGGGAATCAGCCAGAAGGATCGATGGAGGTGGGTCTGGTGGATGATCGCTTGCCTGGCTACAGTAAATACGACACCGTAGTCATCACGTATCACATTCCTGACGGCATCCAAGGGGTGAGAAGTCACTTTTATATTTAATAATAATCAGTGTACGAAATAAGCCAAAAACCCAGCCACAAACCAATATTGGTAACTGCAAAATATTACTAGCCCAAATAGGATTTAACCAGACCAGACACCAAATTCGTGAATTTACTCAGATTTATGGAACATCTGAAATATTTACCAGACTGTAGGTCTGGCTAGCTGTGTCTTTAGACCGTCCATCAGAAATCTAACCTGTCTCGATCAGGCCTTATTTCATACACTGAAAATTCATACATGTCCAAGTGCTAACCCTTAGTATATGTGCTCGATGACGCCTTGTTGTTGCTGCTCGTTACTGTACGTGCTCAAAGCCTGGTCTGGTGCAGGTCCTAAGTAAAAAGTACTGGATACACCAGGATGTGTCTGGTTGAGACCGGATTAAGTACATGTCGCAGGAGTGCTATTTTGATACCGGTGATGATGGTGAGATGGACAACATGCACTTGGATCTACCCCTTTAGAGTGAGTGAGAGAGTGAGCAAGTGTGGGAAGACACGATTTTGAAGAATATGTGAGATATGTCATGGCATTTGCGACATGACTGATTTGTAGATAACGCTCATTTTACGAGATTACCAACTTAAAAACAGACTTGATTATATACAGACCGCCGCCATATACTAGTATATGGAGAATTGCTGAGTGCGGTGTCAAACAACAAACAAAAGAAAACTGGAGTGTATTTAAATCTTCACTGGCAGTAGTAACATGGCAGCATGATTTATGACATTACAGTAAACGCGAATTTTTCATCTTGTGGTCATTGAAGGGGTAGAATTATTTTCACTATCAGTTGAGGCAACATATATTTCAAATGTTTATCGTCATCGAAATTCACCTTGTACCCACAGCCTGCACACCCTGACCCGGGCGAGCCATACACTGGGGTGACCAGGAAGGCCTACCTACCAAACTCCACCAAAGGAATGGGAATTCTTAGACTTTTAAGAATCGCATTTAAACGGAAGTTGATATTTACGATCGTTCGTGCGACCTCACCCGATCAAAGCTGTGTAGTGACGTGGGGTGACATTCATCACAAGACCAACATGAAGGGCGGGGCGACCAGGTATGTATGTATGTATGTATGTATGTATGTATGTATGTATGTATGTATGTATGTATGTATGTATGTATGTATGTATGTATGTATGTATGTATGTATGTATGTATGTATGTATGTATGTATGTATGTATGTATGTATGTATGTATGTATGTATGTATGTATGTATGTATGTATGTATTAAAGACAACATTCATCGTTAGACCAACATGTAGGGCGGAGCGACCAGGTATGTATGAAAGACAACATTCACCATGAGACCAATATATAGGGCGGTGCGATCAGGTATGTATTAAAGACAACATTCATCGTTAGACCAACATGAAGGGCGGGGCGACCAAGTATGTATGAAAGACAACATTCACCATGAGACCAATATATAGGGTGGGGCGACCAGGTATGTATTAAAGACAACATTCATCGTTAGACCAACATGAAGGGCGGGGCGATCAGGTATGTATTAAAGACAACATTCATCGTTAGACCAACCTGAAAGGCGGGGCGATCAGGTATGTATGAAAGACAACATTCACCATGAGACCAATATATAGGGTGGGGCGACCAGGTATGTATTAAAGACAACATTCATCGTTAGACCAACATGAAAGGCGGGGCGATCAGGTATGTATGAAAGACAACATTCACCATGAGACCAGTATATAGGGTGGGGCGATCAGGTATGTATTAAAGACAACATTCATCGTTGGACCAACATGTAGGGCGGTGCGACCAAGTATGTATAATGGGATGACATTCATTGACAGACCAGCATGACTGTTAGGGCGGTTAGGAATGTAAGAGGCATTTCCATGTTATATCTGCTTCCTCTCAAGCCATTAGAAAAACGTGTGTTGTTTTATAAAGAAAAACAATGTGTGTTTTTGTGTGGCATGTTGTGTGACCTGACCGCCATGTTGTCCCGCAGGTTCGGCTATCCAGATGAGACTTATCTGACACGGGTCAAGGAGGACCTCGCCAAGAAGGGAGTCACAGAATAGGAATAACGTTCATGTATTTTAATTTTCAAATATATGTTCTTCAAGCACTTTCGTTTTTTGTCGTAAATGGAGGCGCGTCACATGGACATAGTGCCCGAATCGGACGGCTCTGTGACACCACCGACAAAGTACCACTTGTGGATGTATGAGGTGTTACTATGTGTTGTGTCTCGATATCTGATGATGGCAGCTGAAATGGGGAATGATAATGGCAAGGATACCAACAACAAACCTATTATGCTTATATCCAGATGTAAGATGTATGTCCAGATGTAAAGCTTGCTCAAGCGTTCTGCCATTACCGTCGTCAAACCTGTCGGTAGATGTGTGCAAACGACTGTCATTTTAAGATTCCAGGGGAGTATACGACCCATAATACCGGTGAGGTCACTTTACCATCTTTTTCTACTGCAAGAAGGCAGTGTTCAAGAATATTGCACCAAAATAGCACTGTGAATGCACGTGCGTGCGTGCGTGCGTGCGTATCTACCTATTAAAGCCAGGTTCATAATGAAAGCCATGTCACAGTATGTCGACCAGTTCTTGTTCAAGCCTCTTGATGCCAAGCACCAGGCAGAGTAACAACTAGCACCGCGTTTTACTGTCTATGCACGAGACCAGTGACAGGGGCTTGTTGGAGTGATGAATACATGCTCGGTAGTTTGGAAGATATTCAGACTATCGAGATGGCCAGAAACAAACACACCATCGACATCCGTATGTTTATACTTAACTATTGCTGAAAGCGGCAGAAAAACAAACTGTACTTATTCATTTCAACGTTAATTGATAATTAAGTTTGGAAGGATTTAATTATCAGGAGTGGAACATAAGCTTTCTTTCCCGAATTGAGTTCCCGACGTTCACGTATACGTCTTGAGTCTGCAACAAGCACATCCCAGTCCAACAAAGGGGCACACCTCTCCACAGAAAGGACAGACTGTTCTACCCTGTTATTTATGCATTTTTCCATTGTTTCTCAGTGAAACGTAAACCAGCTGAGCTACCCTCAGCTGTCCCGTGAAAACTAATGTCTCCCATTGTTTTCCGAAAAGTGTACTGGTTTTGGTTTAAAGCAATGAACAGTGTCAGGTAGCTACGTGAGCGTGAAAGGGTATGCAGTAGTTAGTGAAGAACATATCCACGTTCTCAAGCTCCGTACAAACGGCTGTCTCAAACATTAACTCCTGCAATTAAAGTATAGAATTCACAGAGGGTATTTCCAAGTACAATTGAATGAGTTAGTTGCGCTGACAGACATAGAAATATACATGAACTGCCTGTCTTTCTTATATTCCACTATAGGGAAGATAGTCATTGCATTAAGATTTAGTTAATGGGGGAATGTCCCTTATTCTTGATATCAGTTTGTTTCTGTTTTGACTTATTAGATGTTACACACCGTATCGTTCAGTAATTGCCCAGTACCAGATTGTTTTGTTTTACCACCTGAAAGAAATAAACAGAACGAGTGAAATCTCATTTAATCTTCTGGCATGATCTAAAGCACTGTAAGACAAGAGTTAAAGTGAGTCAGCTTTTACGGCGCTTTTAGCAATATTTAGATATCACTGCGGAAGACACCAGAAATTCACCAGACACCAGACTTCACACATTGTGCCAATATGTCGAATCGAACCTTGTCTTCGGCTTGACGAGCGAACGCCTTAAACATTTAGCCACCCCACCGTCCCGTTGACAAGGAGTAAAATTCAGCAAAATGACCACTCGTTCCATTACCGTTAGACTCACCGATAGCTGGTGACCAATTCCTTGAATTATCATCTGTATAGGAACAAAAGGAGTGGGTACAGTTCCAGCTGAACTAGAGGTCCGGCGGTGGTGTTGAATTCAGCTATGGAACAACAGGCCTTGAATAGTTACTTGCCTTACAATAGTCACCTCTCAAGGTTCCACTACACTATATCAGTATCACATGCTGCCCGAGCGAGGACCGTATGGAAACAACTCAAACGGACAGAGGCCTGTGACAAATGTGATTGGATGAAATAGTGTAAGATGTGTATGTGTTTTAAAAGCACATCCGCCCTGTTATTAAAACTGACCACAATTTTAAGTATTTAGTGCTGTCATTTTTATCACCATGGGTTATGCTTATGTCTGTACATATATTTTGAAGTAGGTGACATTCGGTGCGGAGCTGGGGGTTGATGTGTTCCGCTTCCTGTGCTTGGCAAATGTGCCGGACAAGTTGGCCACAACTTGTGTTTTATTGTAGCTTAGAGGCCAGACTGTGCCCATGTGTACATGGAATGGCTGTTGATAGCCTGGATATTTTTTTAAAAAAATATAAGGTTACTATAGAAGTCTATGGGAAAACATTTGGTGTTGTGTAACCTCAATGCTGGTTGTTGCTGACATAGCGAATTCAGTTATGGTACAATACGCCTTGAAGAGTTACCTCCCTTACAAACGTCAGTGTTGTTGCTGACGTATGGCAGTGCATCATGCACAAAAGGCCCGTTGGTTAGCTTTTACAGAGGTAAAAGGAAAACCCTAAACCTGACAACGTCTTTCACAAACGATTTATGATAATATATTCATTCATGTGTTTTAATAATTTCATTTTAGAGGAATGTGTGAGCTGGGGTTAAGTCAGCTGACCAGTGTTACGGTTGAGGGTACACAACACCAAATGTTTTTCCATAGACTTCTATAGTAACCTTATATTTTTTAAACAATATATCCAGGCTATCAACAGCCAGGCCATGTACATAGGGTTACAGTCTGACCTTTAAACTACAATAAAACACAACTTCTGTCCAACTTCTGTCTTACTTCGGTAAATTGACAGCACTGAATACTGAAAATTGTGGTCCGTTTTAATTACTGGATGGGGGTGGGGGTGGGGGTGGGGCTGGTGGTGGTGGGGGTTTCAGGAGTCGGGGGTCAGGGGACTTGAACCCTTCTACCTCTACCACACCCGCTCCGTTTAAAATTACAATGTGGACCTCAGTAAATTAAAAAAAAAAGTGGAGGGTCGGGGAAGTGGAGAGGTGGTGGTGGGGTATTTGACTCCTGGAACACCCACCCCTATCCCCTCTGAGCCAGAACACAACTTTTCTCAGCACTGTTTTGTATTCATCCGGATTCGGAGTTTCCTACTTTCTCTTTCGCGTTAGCTTGAGTGTTCTGTCACTTCATACTGAACATTCAGGGACTTCGTACTGTCGGAGGATACAAACCGCTCGCTCTGGTCATATGCGCGGAATCAGGTCCAGTCCTGACCACGGCTGGAGCACTGTGTAAGTAATACGACTTTACAGAAATACAAACAATCGGATACAGCTTATGGTGATACGTAAAAGAGAATAGTGGTGGTGTGATTACCATGTTGTATCCAAGACACTAGCACCACCATTGTGTGCCATAAATACCATGTGCATTTAAAGGCACAATGGCACACATTTTCGACAATAATTTGACCCATGCTATATTCGCCCACTCCTATTGATGCAACAAAGGACACCTTATTCCTTACAACTTGCCTAAAATCGATAATTGAAATTTCGAGGCGAAGAGCTTCCAAGCAGAACACATATGGAATTGTTCTGAAGACAGAACGATAGACGCGATGTTGTGGCTGTTTGCTGAACCGGTTTCAAGTTATAGGTTATACATCTCCAGGTGTTTTCCCATAGATTTCTATAGTAACGTTATGTTTAAAAAATTACCCAGGCTCTCAAACCATGACATGTACACATGGCTACAGTCTGACCTTTAAACTACAATAAAACATTCCGGTTCACATATCTTGCTAATTTTCCAAGCACAAGAAGCGGAACACATCAACCCCAGTTCCGCACCAAATGTCACCTATGTAAACATGTTTGTACACACAATAAGAATACGTCACGGCAATAAAAATGGCATCACTAAATGCGCACAATTGTTG
This sequence comes from Haliotis asinina, assembly GCF_037392515.1. Lineage (NCBI taxonomy): Eukaryota > Metazoa > Mollusca > Gastropoda > Lepetellida > Haliotidae > Haliotis > Haliotis asinina. Next base: position 14,147,678 of record NC_090282.1, on the reverse strand, counting down.
TCTGTGTTACTTACTTGATGAATGTGCTTATAATAAAAAATCTTTTGTTATTGACATCCTTCCATACACTATGTGTTATTGACATTCTCCTACACTATGTGTTATTGACATCCTCCCATACACTATGTGTTATTGACATCCTCCCATACACTATGTGTTATTGACAGTCTCCCACACTCTATGTGTTATTGACATCCTCCCATACACTATGTGTTATTGACAGTCTCCCACACTCTATGTGTTATTGACATCCTCCTACACACTATGTGTTATTGACATCCTCCCACACACTATGTGTTATTGACATTCTCCTACACACTATGTGTTATTGACATCCTCCCATACACTATGTGTTATTGACATCCTCCTACACACTATGTGTTATTGACATCCTCCCATACACTATGTGTTATTGACATCCTCCTACACACTATGTGTTATTGACATCCTCCCATACACTATGTGTTATTGACATTCTCCTACACACTATGTGTTATTGACATCCTCCCATACACTATGTGTTATTGACATCCTCCCATACACTACGTGTTATTGACAGTCTCCTACACTCTATGTGTTATTGACATCATCCCATACACTATGTGTTACTGACATCCTCCTGCACACTATGTGGTATTGACACCCTCCCACACTCTATGTGGTATTGACTTCCTACCACGCATTATGTTATTGACATCCTCTACATATTGTGTTATTCTCTCTCTCTCTCTCTCACACACACACACAAACACACACACACACACACACACACACACACACACACACTATGTACACTATGTGTTATTGACATTCTCCCATGCACTATATGTTGTTGACATTTTCCCAAGCACATTTTGTATCAATGTGTTCCATCCACAGACAACATGGCAGCTGCGTCGGCTTGTCAAATTGCAGGGAACAGTTATGAGTCTCCACATGGGTTGTACATAGTCATCTGTGATGGTGACGTTACACAAGCACCTGCAGATGGCATCGTTGTCAGTGAAGGGACACGTTTTAAAGACATGGGATACGTTGCAGCGACTCTAGTTACAATGGATTCAGCTTTCGACTTGAATCGCAACGAGTTAATAGTGAAAGAAAAAGGTGTGTTTAAACCATGGACGACGTACATGACGGGGGAATGCGCAACCTTCAAATGGGTTATTCATGCCATTGTCCAACCCAGATGTGGAAAACAAAACATGGGCAAGTGGAAGACGAATATGACCTCGTTATACAAGAAAATACTCCTTGAAGCTGAGAATAAAGGCATCTCTATCCTGGCGGTACCTTTACTTGGCTCCGGTAAGTCATCTGAGATAAGGGGAATGGATGGGTGCTGATGTGTGTGCGCGCGTCTGTGCGTGCGTGCGGGGGAGGGGGGCGTTCTACAAAAAGAGGAGAGGAACATTTTTGATTTACGATTGAAAGAAATTGGATTGGGCGATATACTAGGGTCAATCAATGTTGATAATTGGTGTATGACGTGATATATACATGAGTACGATTTTCATTTTCAAACAAACAAACAAAAAATAAATAAATAACGGCTAAAAAGAGACATCAACAACTGTGTGATGCAAGATGATTGTCAAAATTAATGGGCTTAATTTTGATTTATCGACCTTTTTGAAAACCGTCAAAATCAAGAATGACACCCCATGCACGTGTATGAGGCGTTGTGATGCGTTATGTTTAGGGACGGTGATATAGAGAAATGGTGGCGCGTTAGTTAGATGTCTGTCTTTGGAAAGTTTGTTGACGCTTTTACTTTATATCCACATTGAAAGTTCAGATTGCCCCACTGTTTGAGAGGAAAGGATATTCTTCCGCCCATTTCATATTTTCTATCCCAACTGATCGTCCCCAACAACGACCGACTTCTAATGTCTACATTTGTTTATTTGGCGTCGGATATCATTTGCATATCACCAAATATGCTGACGAAAAGTATCTTACGATGAGAAATCTTTTTAATAAATAATTTAATATAAGAAATAATTCCATTCACGATGTCAGCTGCATCATAAGTGTTTATACATCACTGAAAGGATGCAGTGATAGCGGGTGGTCTTAAAGCATGATTTGTTCTATAAAGTGCTTCCCAACTCCGCTGCCTTGCACACACATCTGAAGGAAAGGTGTCAGCATTTTCCTATTTAGGGTGCGTGACAAGTGTAGTGCAGGCGACTAATAAATCAGTTATTTCGGTTCAGGTCTCTAAATGCAACGGCTAATACCCACGCCCTTATTGATTCGACAGTTATGCGACCTATGTGTACGATATATGACTTGGCGTGCATTAACCAAAGTTCCGACACTAAGAACTGGAACATTTATTGACGTAGCTAAAGTCAGTCTTTAAATCATCTAATCGTTTGTTCAGGTAGAGGAAATGTGGACACAACAGAGGCTGTTGAGGTGGCAGTTCATGCTATGTTTTCTCATAAGACAACACGTAAGAAAAGATCTCTCGTCAAGGTGTTGCTCGTGTCACACCGGAAAAGCATCGTGGACATGTTGGCCACTCAGTGTGCCTACTTAAGCTGTGTGAAAGGTGGAACTGCTCTTGAACCATCACAGTCACACACACAAACAGAAAGAAAGAATGGATCGATATTTCATCGACCTCCTCCTCAACGTAAACTTAAAGGAGAAACTAGTAGCAATAATGCACACCGGACGAAGCACGTGCTCGGCAGATCAGACCACAGCAGGGGCAGTGATGATACTAGTGGAATGGTACTACGTAGTGGACGAGTACTGTCACCAAGATCACAAACTGATGTTCGGTTACCGCGTTCCAGTGCGAACACGAATGACACAGGAAAAACATGCAAGAGGATACGGGACAGTGAACTGAAGCGGGTCAATGGGCCAGTTGGTGAAGAGCATTACAAGACTAAAGCGAATAAATATTATGAACCCAAATCACTGCAGCACGCTCATGATATCAGTGGCGGGGCCAAACCAAAGGTGTCAAACATGGCAAAGAATAATGGTCCGGATGACGATGATGACAATGATGATGACAATGGTGGGGACTATTATGACGACGACGATGATGACGACGGTGGCGTAGGTGACGCTGCTGTTGTTGATGATGATGATGATGAAACGATACGTTTACACGACACGAAAGTGACGACATGTATGGGAGTCAGTCCAGCTGTTGAATTTGAAGAAGCAATTTTGAAAAATGGTTTAAACGAGCCGGTCAAGGACAGTCACATTACAGGTGATCAGATGCCACGTGAAGATAGAAAGAGACATGGATGTAATGATCAAAGGACAGCAGACAAGGCATCAGATCGGACTGGAACACATTCGACATCTAACGGAAGTGGCTCTGGGAAATCCACCAATACAGACCATGACGACCTTACTGTGCCAATGGCAAACTTGAGTATCTCACACACGAATGGAAAGGTGACACAGAACAAACCATCAGCTCATAACTGTACCATTTGTCTTGAAGAAATATCAAACCCAAAGACCTTGGACAGATGTGGACATGTGTTCTGTACAGACTGTATCGACGACTGTTTTGCCCGTTACAAACCCGTGTGTCCCAGCTGTAACATGGTGTATGGCGTCTTGACCGGGAACCAGCCGGATGGGACTATGAATGTGGCCTTCAGTGACGAGCACCTGCCCGGTTATGAGACCTGTGGAATGATAACCATTACCTACCACTTCCGTAATGGGACACAAATGGTGAGTTTTGGGTGGCAGTTGTATTCATGTATATGTTTTTATTCCATATGCCTTTATCTATGCATTATGGTTACGTTCGCGGACAAGTATTTGCCTTCACCCTTGTGGAAAGAGATGACTTCTTCTATTTTCTATTGCGGAGGGAGTGTGAGTTTAGCAATATTAAAGCAAAGTCACCGAAATGAGCTTCACACCATGCACACTTAAAGAATCAAACTGGGGTCTCCCACGCGACGAGCGGACGCTTTAAACACTTGCTATTCCTACGACTCTCTTTGCCTGTAATCAGGGTTAATTGGTGCGAGGAATGTATCACACCTGGATTTTAAAGGTTCATATTAGTAGACCGTGAACATCAGAAGCTAAACTGTAATAGTATCGGACTGTCCAGGAACGTCAATGTTATTTAGAGTCTGACTCACCCTAAACACACACACCCAACACACACACCCAACGCACCCTCCCTATGGACATACCCCTATTGTCACTTAGCACACTGTTTGATGATTCTGAGTTTTGCTCGCAAAATCAACCCTGTAAGCTGTAGAATGTACATGTAGTTAGTATTTATTGTAATGTCTCTGCATATTCTCAGGCGGATCACCCGAACCCTGGAAATTTCTACAAGGGCACCACACGTGTAGCCTATTTACCAGATTGTAGGGAAGGAAGAGATGTTCTCCGCCTCCTTAGGAAGGCGTTTGACAGGAAGTTAACATTTACCATCGGTCGGTCTACGACTACCGGTCGTGAGAATGTCGTAACATGGAACGACATCCACCATAAGACGAACATTGAGGGCGGGCCCACCAGGTAATCTATTATGATGGAGATAAGTTAGATTTAAAGTTATTTTGTGAAAACCTAAACTATCATTAGTCTCATTATGCACTATCACATGTGTCTACCAAGGCAGGCGATCCTGACCACTTGATCCTCTCGCACGACAAGCATGTGTTACTGACAAAAAGTATTATAATGATCATCATTTTTATCTTTGAGTGTGTGCGTGTGCGTGTGCGTGTGCGTGTGCGTGTGCGTGTGAGTGTGCGTGTGAGTGTGCATATCCATGTGCGTGTATGAAATATGAAGACATAATCGAAAAGAAAACCGGACAGATGAACGGATGCGGTACCTGATTTCATTTCCCACAGAAAGCAGGTGGCGCAAACCAGCTTTTTCAAAGTCTCTCTCGAAATCTTGCCATTCTCCATTACCTTGAAGGTCACAAAGGTCACAGTTGTTTTACGTTTTTTACCTTGAGGTTACATTCTTCCTTTTATATTTATTACAATTGTGTTGTATTTGAGAACATAGGACATCATCAAAAATGTTTCGACTGCCATTGTCGTGTCAAAGTAAGGAATATAACGACGGGCTACACGTGGTCAATGTACCGACATGTAATAATGACCCAAATGAGAAATATTGGTTTCAACCACGGTCATCCGGCCTTTGTATGCTCCGTTTGAACAGCCCCCTAAGTATCAGTGTAGAGTTTGAGTATGTGAGAGTTAGAGTTTGAGTATGTGAGAGAGTTGGATGAGAAAGCAATATGTTGCACAGACCAAGTTAATATAGTCTTGAACTGCAGTATGAGACTAGCTACATTGTACAATTTTACGAAGGATTTCAAAAAGAGTAAATCCTTCAACGTGTTCCATGACACTGAGGTCCAATTGTTTGAGGGCAGTTTTCGGCATGCCTTTAGAGGAATATGGACAAGGATCGCAGGGAATCTACAGAGGTGGTTGAATTCAGAATTCAGACTGGCGGTCTCGAAATTAACGACATCAGTGATTGGATGCTGAACTGAGTCATATTCAAGCAGATTCCATCGCTCCCTGGACCATTGTCAGTGGACCTATTTGCATCATGGCTGAACAAACAGCTGGATCGGTATGCCATTTGGAAGCTGGATCCAGATGCCTTGGTGATGGATGCTTTGCTCCAAATCTGGATACAGTTTCGAAACACTCCACATGCGTTGCACCCACTCGGGATCTTGTAAGATCAGGTCCACCCATTAGAGGAACTGAAGACTTCATCTATCAGTTTGGAAGGTTTCAGGGAATCCCACTCAACAGTAGGAATATCATAGTATGCATAGTATGCAGACGTTCAGGCTAGAACATGGCGGTCAGGAACACGGGCAGCTTAAAAAAGCTTCTGGTGACAGTTGCCTTGCTGGGGTCATGAACCAGAAATTGATCCCGTTCAGACACCTGTTTCTGCTGTAATAGATTATTTGACTTTCCTTTATGATAAAGGATTAACGTACCCGACACTAATTCTCACCAGTGAGCAATCTCTAAGAACCATGCTCCCTTGGGGGGTGTTCAGGTGGGTCAGTTGCTTGTGGTTTTCGAGCATATGCGGTGAATCATTAATGAAAGGACACCACATCTAAATATACCCAAACTTTGTATGTTCAGATTTTGAAGGAACTAGCCTATGATGATGGCGGAATCCTGTGTCGGTATGTAGTGATAGTGTGAGGTATTTTGTGGCCTAAAATAATGACTTTAACATTCCACTCGTTACAATTCGATTCCGCCCCGAAGCAATGTTGGCTACTTTTCCTTTTGTCAAGGACTAAATTCTTGTTGATGGGCTTGGATCTTATTTTGCTTTAGGCTGTTCTCCCGCCGGCTGGTAATGGAGAATGGCGAGTTTTCACGAGACTTTGAAAAAAAAACTGGTGGCGAGGAGGTAACGCTTTTATATCTTGCCTTTGGTTACTCATAAAATTTTGATTTCATGGCGCTCACTTGGTGTTATTCCTTGTTGACATCCAGATTCGGCTTCCCAGACAAAACCTACCTAATCCGGGTGAAGGAGGAACTCGCCAGCAAAGGGGTGACGGATGGCAATTAGAAGCTATTAGTTGTATTATAAGATAATTCTGTTGAAAGACTTTGTAACAGGAATTTTAACACAAGAGCAAATATTGCCAAATATTGTCATGTATTAATTGCTTGCATTATTATTGTATTGTTTTGTTGGTTTCTCGCTACTTGTATTATCATACAGTTTAAGTAAACTTATCCTCAGTACTTTTCGTTACACTCCACTACCAAGTCTAAGAAATCTTTACGGGAGGTCGCGTCAGGTAACTTTTTAGATTGACCAATCAGAACACAGCTTACCAAATCGCGAAAGTGTCCATTCGCACATAGCTTTTGAACTTTCTATCTCGAAAAGGTTCGTACCCGAACGATTCCGAATGTTATTAGCTTACGCTCGCTTCCGGATGATGCACACGGCGTACATACAACCATGACAATGGTGATAAAACAGTCGCTAAAATAGTGTTTTGGCAATATTTAAGGATGTTATCTTGCGGAAATATTAGCTAATGGTAACCATGTCAACATAAACCCCAAAGCATATATACTGCAGGGCAAATAACTGTGTTATATGCGGATTTTTGTTTGTGGAGAGATCTGTGTCAGTGACCTGAATATTTTGAAAGTCCCTACGATCCCTAAATAGTAGCCGTTGTCTGATTGGTTAAATCTGTTTACCGTCTCACGTTTGATTGGACGGTCATTGGTCGCTCAAAGGTTACCTGACGCGACCTTCTACTAGGTTGTGTTAGACTTAGTGGTGGAGTGTAACGAAATACACCGAGACGAAGTTTACTTAGACTTATCATAGTAATGTCTCTCAAGGTTTTATTCCAGTTGCTATTGAGTCAAGTTCACTGTCTACTTTTTACTGTATGCATAGGATTTGTGCTCGTCTGTGATAATACAAAAGCAAAGGAACATGGCTTGCATGCGTTCCCGAAACTTAGGGTGTAAAACTAAATTTTTTAAACTTGGTCCAAAGTTGGATTTGAAACTAACTTTTAAATTTGACTGCGATAAATCTAAAAATACTGACAAGGGAGTGTTTCGTTTGCCCTGAAGCCATCAACCAACCACATTTAAATTGTTTGTATTTTCCAATTGGACGATCCCAGTTCCACTATTCTATCTGTTTCAAGTGAGAGTGGTGGGTGTCATTATATATGTGATGCATTCACCGGATGCTTGAAGAATTTACGTAATCCCAGTCACATACCAGATATATGCAAACATGGAAATTGTGCTAAAACAGTGTATATGACTTATCTTTACGTTTATGGTATCACATGATGTTACCGATTAGTTACTGCACCAACACCTACGATATAGTCCATGTGTCTGAACGTGGGCTCGTGACCGCTATACTGTAATACAATTTATATACATAAATGTAACCAGACAATGTATCTTGGCAACTGACATTTCTACTGATGCCCCATATATCTAAGTTTGCCAAAACAACTGGATTGATTTTTCTTTCATCGAACCATCAGTAGAAAGGCAGAAAGCCCATGCTATTGTATCGCGCAGTTAACATTTTGATGGTTTTACCATTAGATTACCTCATTTCACGTCCGTACTACTAGTACTACTGCTGCTGCTGCTGCTACCACTACTGTTGCTGCTGCTGCTGCTACTACTACTACTACTACTACCGCTACTACTGCTACCACTACTACTACTACAACAACAACTACTACTACTACTACTACCACCACCACCACCACTACCACTACCACTACCACTACCACTACCACTACCACCACCACCACCACCACCACCACCACCACTACCACCACTACCACTACCACTACCACTACTACTACTACTACTACTACTACTATGCATTCGCTGGCAACTGTAAACGTTATGATGCTTAGATAAACATCTATATACTAGCCATTTTTTTCTATTGTCAGTTTTTCTTGTCTCGTGATTTTGGTCTGAGGGGACGGTCACTGTTCGACCTTTGACAAGGAATGAACTAGTTGAGTTTAACGCCCCTTTGACCAGGATTTCAGTTATGTCACTATGTATCAGTGCATTGTGGGAGGAAACTCGGCGCAAGTCTTAGATGTTTACCCAGCACAGGCAGGGTGATTAGTGACTTGGACACACAATCATGGTGAACCGGGAACCATCGCCCATAGGTTTCTGGCACACTGACACACAGACACGCTCACACACTGAGACACAGACACTCACACTGACATACAGACATCCTGACACACACAGTGACACAAATACAGTAACTGCCTCAGAGAGACACACAGATTACCTGACAGATATATCAGCTGACACACTGACACACAAATACAGTAGCTGACACATAGATACAGGAGTTCACAGCTCTCTCTCTCTGTCTCTCTCTCTCTCTCTCTCTCACACACACACACACACACACACACACTGCATAGCACATGCTGTTTCTTTTTAAAATTGGACATTATCCCCCCAACTTACATTCAAACTGCTAACTGTAAATATATTCTCAATCATTTGTCTACCGAGCGTGATTGTGTCGTGGAATTCATTGCCCGCTGGAACTGGTAACACTATGTCCCTGAATCAATTTAAAACCACGATAAACACAACAAGAGGAAGTCACAATTACTTTGATTTAAATTTGGGGGTTATCAAATCATTTTGTCAAATCATCCATTATCGCCACAAGCTCCGTTGCAGTGATGTAAACACAAGCAGATATAATCGATATATATCAGACACATCCAAGTGTTCAAGCAGTCATTATAACGAAGACTTTTTTCACAACCTTTTAACATGTATTTTTATATGCAAGCATACGATATGCAAACTACTTTATACGGTAACGCCGCATTGAATAAATAACTCAACAAGTAGTGACATTCTCAACTCATTACGCCAGTTCATTTCTAATAGTGACCGCTTCCAGTGATTTTCAATATCACATCTACATTTGTATACAATGTAAGTTTTATATAACTTTATTTACTACGGCAGCTCATTTCTTTGCTAGGCATAATCAACATCATAATGAAGCTGTATATTATTCAATCATTTATGTGTTATCTTGTCTCTGTATTATTCTTTTGTTGTGTAATTATTAGTGCAACTATGTATCCAGCTATTATACTAGAGCGGTATTTATATAAAACCACTAGGCTTGTTCGCCTATCCTGACTGCTTTGATGAAATAAAAATATGTTTAAATCATATTAAAGTACCAGAGTTTCATTGAGCTGTCAATGTGGATCCATCACAGAGTTTATAAAGTCGCTTGTGCTGCCCATGGTTCAAAATATACTCATGAAAACTGCTCCTTTCGATCTTTAATTACCTTGAATCGACCATTTGACGACAGTGCACAAGTCTCAGCCGCAAACGAAATTTCAACCAATCAGAGCGGCGCGTCTCCGTGACGTAATAGTAGGTATAGGTATGAGGGTCTGTGTAGAATTTATCTACATTTCAGGGGGTAAACTATTTCGTTTTCAGGTTTGTACAAACCTGAAATCGCAACAGCTGTTGTGAAAAATGAAAGCTATATGTTCTCACAATCTACTATCTTTTAGTTTTGTCTCCTGTTTTGCCTTATTTCCGAGTTACAACCCTTGTTTTCATAGACGACTCTGTCAAAATCACTTGGTGTAACTGGGTTGTATCCGTGTTAGGTGGTATAAACCTACACGTTATTAGTCATCGTTCACTTGATGCACAGTTAATGAATTTATGACCTGTATAATTAGTGGCAACGCCACTTAGATTACCCGACAAAGGTCATCATTTGGCATTTCCTTTGTCTAGATCGATCACAGGATTAACCAATAACACGCTGATTGATAAATTACTTTGATGGGGATTTAAATCGGAATTTGTCAAAAGGTAGTTTTATGAGTTTACATTTACTAATCTATACGCTGTCGTGTCTGTGTCTATGTAAAAAACAATACCCTTCTTTCAAAGGATTAACCGCCAATACATTGATTGATTGCTCATTATTAGCTAACTAAATCACCTTTTTATAAGAATGACGCACATCATGCAGTGAGTTGCCAGGTGAGCTATCTTGGGTGACCAATGAGACTATACAGCAATGTGAAAAAACTGAAACGATACATCACGTTTTCGTATATTAGACTATTAAAAGACACATCACTTGGGAAATCTGCAGATGAATCATATGTCACTCGTTTTTGTGGATATTGATGGATACATTCCTCGAACAAGGTAATAGTTTGACATTGCTCCTGTAACTTTAATTTGTTTTAATTTTAATATTTTTATTACGTTGTCCTAACTTTCAACAGAATCATTGTTTTCGTCCTGAAGTGTAATGATACAGACGACATACACTAGGGCGTGCGTGCGAGTTACGATTCATATACATGATATAGGCAAACTATAAAATGTCTACATATTACATTCCTGTAATACATTCGCAGATCGCTTCTTTTTATTAAGTTTCAAAATGCATGCAAGTATGATTATAAAGTACATTGTAATTACTATTATGAGACCAAATATAAAGACGTATATTGACAAGTTTCTATATACTGGTGAGTAAACGTTTACAAACCAAGTAAATTTAGCAAGTGAAGAAATTTATCGCGCCGTATTTTCACTTCGACCCCCACCTCGGTTATGTTATGTTACAGGATGTGTCATGCAAACTCCTTTTGGTCATGATTCGAATACGTGTACATATCTAACTACTAGTAGAAAGTAGTTTTGATTTTCTAACTTGATGAAAACAAACCGTAATCTCATGAATTCAAATGGATTTTAGTCTGTGACTTCACGATTTTCAAAAATGGCAGAGCCCTGTCTGATGATGAATGCTATTTAAGTCTGTTTTCACCGACTTATAAAATCAAAATTACTTTCTACTGGTAGTAAAATATGTATTTTATTGGTGGACATTAGGATTTTACATAACATTGCTTATAACATGACAATTTCACTCTTGGAAGCGAGGCGGTGGTCGATATAATATTACTTACGATAATCTTGTCACTTGGACCACAACCTCGCTTCCGAGGAAGAAAACATCATATTCATGCAAAATCCTTCTGGTCAGCAATGTGTAGTAAGCAGTCTTGATTTTATAAACTCGATGAAACTTGAACTCCATTTTCTATCTTGGAAGCGTGGTAGGGAGTGAACCATCTGATTTAGTGTATACCACAGGCTTCCACAACGCTCGCTTCGCACACACTAACAACCAATTTAAGCACAAACTACGGGGTTCGGTGGAAATCTGTGCATAGTGAAACCATCACTCGAACCTAAGGAGCAATTGACGGCAACACAACAATTCGGCATGTCTTTGGTGACGTCGAGAAATCAGCAAAATGACGAGCTTCCTACACATTTTCTATACAACTAACTGAAAATCGTTCCTTTTGTGACGTCATTGCAGGGCTCTGGCGACAGAGTTACGTAACCTGTCTGTGGTTTCGTTTGCGGGCGAGAGAGAAGCAGACGGCTTTTTAGCAACTTTTAAGCGCTTGGTATTAATTAACCTCTTTTTAAAAAAAGAAAGAAATGGTGTTTCGTTTATGACTAACCAGAAGTCTTTCATATACAGTGGTAAAAAGAGTACCAGAAATTGAGTTTATTCGTTCTTTAACCACTACACGACTCGCCTGTTTAATTCAGAAGTGCGCGTCACATAAGCACGCTGTAATGAGTTAATGTTCACAGAGAAATGCAATGACATAAACATTAATGCTTTACTATGAAGAGAGTGGGGACTTAAAATATGTTTCAAAATATATTTAACATTACATGTTTTGCCTCTAGAAAGTATAGGTATTACCATTAGAGATATGACTGGGCTGGAATCGAAGACGTATTTTCCGGGTTTGCGTTTCTGGATGAAGAGTTATTATTTCCTCCGCTCGATGTTTAATGAACTGACTTGGGCATAAGTCAGTAAGGAAACTGTACTTCATGATCCGGGTCAGTTTGGGTGAACGGATCGGTTCAGACGACTAGTTGCTACTCGTGGGTTCACATACCATCGGGTCGTTGGGGTAGCCAAGAGCTTCATGCGATCACGCCAAAGACCCAGTTTCGATTCCCTATATGAATGCATTTCTGGTGTTTCACCCCATGATATTGTTGGTGTCTGGAAAATGTTCAAATATCAGAAAGCTGTTGGGTATTTGTAAATGATAAACATGTGTACTATATATTCATGTGGCAATTTTGTAGGATGATAAAATTTGCAATTTCATGGTACGTTTCTGACTCAAACGGACTGTAGGTATGGTGTCACCAGCCTTGGGTAGAATGTGTTGACGTATCTCCCACCTCAGCGCACGGTAATTCCCTAGATAAATTTGGAGAATATACATTTATTCCTATTTCAAAGTCCAGTAATCGCACGGAATGTGCAGATTTAGACTGTTGATATCAGATCTGAGTATGTGGTAAAATATATAACGTAGAACTATCTAAAGTATGAAACATATTCATGAATTCGGGAAATTAATGTAATTTCATATTAACATTTTGGCAATACTAATTAGTGCAGATTAAATAGTCGTGTAGAATGAATGTGTAATCACAATGTTGTTATAATGGCCCCAGGTCGAAGTTATCGTGCGTTATATCTTATCTATCATTACGTCACTGCTGTCATATATCACTATCAGGGGATCTTTTGTCATAGAGAACACCCAGCTACGAGGTCCCTCTTAGACTGCGGTCCTGTTGTGAATATCGAGGGTGAGTACTGAAGACTTGGCAAACGGGTAGTAAAAGGATGTTTCTGTAGGCTACTGACTGTATGGACTGTGAAAATATTCTGTGTAGTTTACCTGCCATGGTAGACAGACAGGGTAGTCAGACCACTAGAGCACAGTTACTCTTCGAACCAGGAAGAGGGGGTCTGTTTGTCAGCAAGATCAGCTCCGTGATGGCGAACTGGCAGTTCACTGCAGGATATGATGTTATTTGTTATGTTGTCGTAGAATGGTGTTCTTCTGCAGTGCATTTCACAATCCGGTGAGCGAATAGATTGTGTCAGGATAAGGTGTGGTTTATTGTTCAGCTGTAGTTATTAATATATCATATATATATATTATGTGTAGTTATCCGTGATCGCTAGTGGTGCATGGATTATTCGCGATGAAGCAATGTATAAGATACTCGGAAGTTTGAAATGACATGCCCATCATTGATCGATCTACTTTCGCTTTCGTTTCCTGACACTAAGTATAAACAAAGTTATCTCCCCTGAATATTCAATAAGGCTGTGGAGAGTTCAGCCGTGACTGCAGTTTGGCTGCTATGGTGTGTATTCTGGCCAGGTAAATAACTCTTAACTCTAACATTGGACCAGGAGCATTAGTTGTCCCTAAATGCTTTTCCTTTCACCGTAAACATAATCTCTTTAGGGGACACTGAACTATTGAAGGTGAAACATCACGTTGCTTTCTCTCCCAATGATGGATGTTGAATTTGTAGTAGGGGTTTGAATCACTGTTTCAATATGACCGCCATGGTTCCTAAAATGAAGCTCAGTCATTTTGGTTGATAATGTGCTGTGACGCTGTTACATTCACTCAAAGTGCAACTTGTATTCTGCAAAAATACAAGTTGAAGCTTAACTTTGGTTTGTTGTCCGTAATTTGATGGCGTTTGTGCAGAGAATTATGAAACAATCGAAAATAAGAAAGAAAATATGGTATAAGAAAATAATATCCTTTCTTGCAGATTTGAACACTAAAGGACTGAGTATATTGTATATTGTAAACATGATCTACATTAATAGGGACGGTGAGGGAGCTTTGTGGTTTACGTGTTCTCTCGCCTTGTAGAGTGACCCGGGTTCGATTCCCCCAGATGGGTACAAAGTGTGTGTACTCTTAAAAGCGGTGTAAAGCCACATTCATTCACCCTCTGTACATTAAGGCACTTATTGTTGCAGATAAATGTTTGATATTTGTCTTAACGCTTGTCATACAGAACTAAATATATGAGTAATCATTTTTTAAACTGTCTACAGTTTCTGAGATCTTAAATGGTTAAATATGTGCCATTGTGTTGAGGTTAACTGCAGTGCTGTATCGCTACTTGTTCAAACTACCTCCAGACTCACATAATTCTGATAACGTGTGGACCCATATAGGTCCAGGGTAGGCCTTCAGCAACCCATGAAAGGCGACTATATATGCATGTTGTAAGAGGCAACTGACGGTATCGGTTGGTCAGGCTAGCTGACTTGGTTGACGCGTCATCGGTTCGCAGTAGTGCAGATAGATGCTGATGCTGTTGATCACTGGATTGTCTGGTCCAGACTGCTGCTACTACTACTACTACTATGTATTCCCTGACAACTGTAAACGTTATGATGCTTAGATAAACATCTGTATATTAGCCATTATTTTCTATTGTCAGTCTTTCTTGTCTCGTGATTTGGGTCTGAGGGGACGGTCACTATTCGACCTTTGACAGGAATGAACTAGTTGAGTTTAACGCCCCTTTGACCAGGATTGCAGTTATGCCACTATGTATCAGTGCATTGTGGGAGGAAACTCGGCGCAGGTCTTTTATGTTTACCCAGCACAGGCAGGGTGATTAGTGACTTGGACAAACAATCATGGCGAACCGGGAACCAACACCCATAGGTTTCTGGCACACTGACACACAGACGCTCACACACTGAGACAGACATTGACACACAGACACTCACACTGATGTACAGACATCCTGACACACACACTGACACAAATACAGTAGCTGACACAGAGACACACACAGATTAGCTGACATAGTGACACACACACACTGACACACTAACGCACAGAGACACACACTGACACAAATGCAGTAGCTGACACAGAGACACACAGATTACCTGACAGATACACATGAAAAAGACACAGAGCTGACACATAGACACGGGAGTTCACAGCTCACACACACACACACACACACACACACACACACACACACACATACATACACATACACACACACTCCATAGAACATGCTGTTTCTTTTTAAAATTGACATTATCCCCCCAACTTACATTCAAACTATTAACTGTAAATATATTCTCAATCATTTGTCTACCGAGCGTGATTGTGTGGTGGAATTCATTGCCCGCTGGAACTGGTAACACTATTTCCCTGAATCAATTTAAAACCACGATAAACACAACAAGAGAAAGTCACAATTACTTTGATTTAAATTTGGGGGTTATCAAATCATTTTGTCAAATCATCCATTATCGCCACAAGCTCCGTTGCAGTGATGTAAACACAAGCAGATATAATCGATATAAATCAGACACATCCAAGTGTTCAAGTAGTCATTATAACGAAGACATTTTTCACAACCTTTTAACATGTATTTTTATATTCAAGCATACGATATGCAAACTGCTTTATACGGTAAAAATAAATTGAATAAATAACTCAACAAGTAGTGACATTCTCAACCCATTACACCAGTTCATTTCTAAAAGTAACCGCTTCCAGTGATTTTCAATATCACATCTACATTTATATGTGTTGCGGGTCCTGGTCGCTGATAAGTGGACTCAGGCGAAGTGGTGTAAAAGCCGTTTATTCTGTAAAGACTATATATACATCAGGGGAATATGATGTATGACCGAGGGGTGTAACAACTAACCTCGGCCGTGACGTGACATGAAGTGACAAGTAGGAAGATGCCTACGTCACGGAACAGGTAACTCACGACCGGACACGCGACAGGTAAAGCACGAGATAATGCGTATAGTAAATATGTACGTTTACTAATCTATACTCTGTCATGTCTGTGTCTATGTAAAAACAATACCCTTCTTTCAAAGGATTAACCGCCAATACATTGATTGATTGCTCATTATTAGCTAACTAAATCACCTTTTTATAAGAATGACGCACATCATGCAGTGAGTTGCCAGGTGAGCTATCTTGGGTGACCAATGAGACTATACAGCAATGTGAAAAAACTGAAACGATACATCACGTTTTCGTATATTAGACTATTAAAAGACACATCACTTGGGAAATCTGCAGATGAATCATATGTCACATTTTTGTGGATGTTGATGGATACTTTCCTCAAACAAGGTAATAGTTTGACGTTCCTGTAACTTTAATTTGTTTTAATTTTAATATTTTTATTACGTTGTCCTAACTTTCAACAGAATCATTGTTTTCGTCGTGAAGTGTAATGATACAGACGACATACACTAGGGCGTGCGTGCGAGTTACGATTCATATACATGATACAGGCAAACTATGAAATGTCTATATATTATATTCCTGTAATACATTCGCAGATCGCTTCTTTTTATTAAGTTTCAAAATGCATGCAAGTATGATTATAAAGTACATTGTAATTAGGATTATGACACCAAATATAAAGACGTATATTGACAAGTTTCTACATACTGGTGAGTAAACGTTTACAAACCAAGTAAATTTAGCAAGTGAAGAAATTTATCGCGCCGTATTTTCACTTCGACCCCCACCTCGGTTATGTTATGTTACAGGATGTGTCATGCAAACTCCTTTTGGTCATGATTCGAATACGTGTACATATCTAACTACTAGTAGAAAGTAGTTTTGATTTTCTAACTTGATGAAAACAAACCGTAATCTCATTAATTCAAATGAATTTTAGTCTGTGACTTCACAATTTTCAAAAATGGCAGTGCCCTGTCTGATGATGAATGCTATTTAAGTTTGTTTTCACCGACTTATAAAATCAAAATTACTTTTTAGTCTGTGACTTCACGATTTTCAAAAATGGCAGAGCCCTGTCTGATGATGAATGCTATTTAAGTTTGTTTTCACCGACTTACAAAATCAAAATTACTTTCTACTGGTAGTAAAATATGTATTTTATTGATGGACATTAGGATTTTACATAACATTGCTTATAACATGACAATTTCACTCTTGGAATCGAGGCGGTGGTCGATATAATATTACTTACGATAATCTTGTCACTTGGACCACAACCTCGCTTCCGAGGAAGAAAGCATCATATTCATGCAAAATCCTTCTGGTCAGCAATGTGTAGTAAGCCGTCTTGATTTTATAAACTCGATGAAACTTGAACTCCATTTTCTATCCTGGAAGCGTGGTAGGGAGTGAACCATCTGATTTAGTGTATACCACAGGCTTCCACTACGCTCGCTTCGCACATACAAACAACCAGTTTAAGCACAAACTACGGGGTCCGGTGGAAATCTGTGCATAGTGAAACCATCACTCGAACCTAAGGAGCAATTAACGGCAACACAACAATTCGGCATGTCTTTGGTGACGTCGAGAAATCAGCAAAATGACGAGCTTCCTACACATTTTCTATACAACTAACTGAAAATCGTTCCTTTTGTGACGTCATTGCAGGGCTCTGGCGACAGAGTTACGTAACCTGTCTGTGGTTTCGTTTGCGGGCGAGAGAGAAGCAGACGGCTTTTTAGCAACTTTTAAGCGCTTGGTATTAATTAACCTCTTTTTAAAAAAAGAAAGAAATGGTGTTTCGTTTATGACTAACCAGAAGTCTTTCATATACAGTGGTAAAAAGAGTACCAGAAATTGAGTTTATTCGTTCTTTAACCACTAGACGACTCGCCCGTTTAATTCAGAAGTGCGCGTCACATAAGCACGCTGTAATGAGTTAATGTTCACAGAGAAATGCAATGACATAAACATTAATGCTTTACTCTGAAGAGAGTGGGGACTTAAAATATGTTTCAAAATATATTTAACATTACATGTTTTGCCTCTAGAAAGTATAGGCATTATCTTTAGAGATATGACTGGGCTGGAATCGAAGACGTATTTTCCGTGTTTGCGTTTTTGGATGAAGAGTTATTATTTCCTTCGCTCATTGTTCAATGAACTGACTTGGGCATAAGTCAGTAAGGAAACTGTACTTCATGATCCGGGTCAGTTTGGGTGAACGGATCGGTTCAGACGGCTAGTTGCTACTCGTGGGTTCATATACCATCGGGTCGTTGGGGTAGCCAAGAGCTTCATGCGATCACGTCAAAGACCCAGTTTCGATTCCCTATATGAATGCATTTCTGGTGTTTCACCCCATGATATTGCTGGTGTCTGGAAAATGTTCAAATATCAGAAAGCTGTTGGGTATTTGTAAATGATAAACGTGTGCTATATTTTTATGTGGCAATTTTGTACGATAATGACATTTGCAATTTCCCGGTCCGTTTCTGACTCAAACTGACTGTAGTATGGTGTCACCAGCCTTGGATAGAATGTGTTGACGTATCTCCCACCTCAGCGCAGGGGCAATTGCCTAGATAAATTTGGAGAATATACATTTATTCCTATTTCAAAGTCCAGTAATCGCTCGGAATGTGCAGATTTAGACATGTTGATATCAGATCTGAGTATGTGGTAAAATATATAACGTAGAACTATCTAAAGTATGAAACATATTCATGAATTCGGGAAATTAATGTAATTTCATATTAACACTTTGGCAATTCTGATTAATGCTGATTAAACAGTCGTGTACAATGAATGTGTAATCACAATGTTGTTATAATGGCCCCAGGTCGAAGTTATCGTGCGTTATGTCTTATCTATTATTACGTCACTGCTGTCATATATCACTATCAGGGGATCTTTTGTCATAGAGAACACCCAGCTACGAGGTCCCTCTTAGACTGCGGTCCTGTTGTGTATATCGAGGGTGAGTACTGAAGACTTGGCAAACGGGTAGTAAAAGGATGTTTCAGTAGGCTACTGACTGTATGGACTGTGAAAATATTCTGTGTAGTTTACCTGCCATGGTAGACAGACAGGGTAGTCAGACCACTAGAGCACAGTTACTCTTCGAACCAGGAAGAGGGGGCAACATGTCAGCAACATGTCTTTGCTCAGTGATGGGAAGGATACTCTACAGCAGGGATAGGTCACTCGCTTGCATTCTTTACCATTTGTACTAACTGACGTGTGCCTCGTCATGCTCCACCGCACACAGTTACTTGGCTGGTTCCCAGTGCAACTTCAGTTGTGTTCAACCAGGGAGACTATATAGAGTATATACGTTGTAGATTATCCCTGGTTTAACAGAAATTCAGCCAGTTTATTGTTTATTCAGTCGAAATTGTAAAATGAATGAATTATAATAAGAATTAAGAGCAAGAATTATGTGAATGAATGAACGAAATAAAGAAAAAGAATAAAAGAAAGAAGTACATATGTGAATGAATGAAAGAATAAATGATACACCGCGACTTTCCCTCCCAAAACATGTCAAAGAACGCAAAAGTATCGCGAGAACACGTGTTAACATCAGCTGTCCTTTTAAAAACATGTTTTCGAATTTTTGTGTACATGAATAATTGACTCGGATATCTTTTTGCATGTGGGGAATGGAATGGACATTAACAAAATGTTAAGTGACACTATCACATTGCCCTAAAAAATAAAGTGTCAAACTGTCACAAAGCGTTCTAAAACACCTCTCCAGTTTTGTAATAAATTTTGTTTTAAATAATAAATAATAAATAATAAGTTTTGTCAAATAATAAGATCAAAAAGAAAGAAAGACGTTATGGAACTATAACGTTCCAGCATCAATGGCGAATCAGATCAGATCGGCAATAAGTCGTATTTTTCACACACCTCAAATACACCCTAACATTTTGTTTTAGATTATGAAACTATCACTATCACTTGCAAACACATTTCACCTGATAGTATATTCCCCTCATAAGAATTAAAGGTGTATGTGAAAGATGTTTTTGAAGTAATAACTAGAAACCCTCAAACAACGGCGTGTGGTATTTCAATGATCAGAACAGATCGGCGATATGTGATATTTTTCATACACCTCAAATACACCTAACATTCTTTCTTAGAACTATTACTTGCAAACACATTTCACCTGATAGTATATTCCCTTCTAATGAATTACAGGTGTATGTGAAAGATGATTTTGAAGAAATAACGAAAAACACTCAAACAAATGCGTGTAGCAATTCAATGGCAGATCGGCGAAATGTCATAGTTTTCACACACCTCAATTACACACGAACATTTTTTAAGTCGTAAAACTGTCACTATTACTTGCAAATACCTTTCAACTAAAGGTATGCTTTCCTTCTAAACATTAAACGAATGCGTGAAAGATGTTTTTATCGGCACAATTTAGTCTACCTTCGCGGTGAATCGAGAATAGAAGCCATTGAGCTATAACATACCGACCGACTACAAATCTACTGTCCTAGTACGGACACTAATACCGATATTTATCTTATTCTACATGTAGGATTTCAGTTGTTACTACACTCAGCGAATTTAATCAGTTTTTGAAAAGAAACCGGGCTCAAACTTAAATACTACGCTGCCACCAAATTAGCTACACTGGTTACGTAACGACCCGAGACATACGTTCAGCGGCTTTTCGAGGAGTTTCTTCTCCCCTCTGTATAGGCTCCCTGTTTGTACAAACTACCCCCAGACCTACATAATTCTGATAACGTGTGGGCCCGTGTAGGTCTGGGGTAGAATAGGCCTTCGGGTGGTCAGGTTCGCTGACTTGTTTGACACATGTCATCGGTTCCCAATTACACAGATCGATGGTCATACTTTTGATCACTGGAATATTTACAGATCACCGCCATATAGTTGGAATATATAGGAGTGGGCTTCACACACTGTACCCATGTGGGAATCGAACCCGGTTCTGTGATATCAAGAACGAACGCAGCACACACAGCTCTCGCATAATTTTGTCGAATATTTGTATTTCTATTGTCATATGAGTGTTTCAATGTATAACACTGAAGTTGGCGAACAGTATCTTCAAACATGAGACAATAAGCAAGTTTTATCTGTTATATGGCTTCATCGCTACTGTTCTTCTATTCGGACAACTGGACATTGTTCACTGTGACATCCATTTCATGAGCGTGCAGATCTTCTGCAACCCCGTGACTTCACAGACGTCGGAAACTTGATCATGAATATGCCACCAGATTGTGCAGAGGGTATATTGCCAAATGGTATATTGCCAAAGGGTATATTGCCAAAGGGTATATTGCCAAAGAAACGCAAAAGAGGACTTAAACGTAAAAGTTCGTAATCGCAAAAAACTTCCAGGCTATACTCAAAACGTTCGTAACCTTATGAACTTCTTAAGCCCATTCTTAACACATTGGCTACGATCAAAGTTACGAATTCTTAGGGCTACGAACGTTTGGAGAATAATTTGGGTCCAGATCTCCCTTACCTAAATTGTTGCTGTCCAATATTCGATCACTCCGCAAACAACTTACTGAACTGGAAGCCAGCGCCAAGTTTATGTTTGAGTTTAGAGAGAGTTGCTTACGTTGCTTCACCGAGACATGGCTTAATGCATCCATGGACAATGGCCATCTAGCTGTATCAGGATTTGGCAAACCGATTCGTGTGGACAGATTTGGAAGCTATAGGGAAATCAACTGGTTGTGGCGTTTGTGTTTATATATATTAACAAAAGATGGTGTAAAAATTATGTTGCACGTGATGCTATGTGCGCACAGGACACTGAGATTTTAACACTGTCTTTAAGGCCATTTTATCTTCAAAGGGAATTTGGACAATTTTTGTGTCTGTTGCATACGTGCCCCCTTAGCAAACACCAAGAAAGCGTTCGGTCTATATCCGTGCTGTTCATGGCAAATTTCAGTTTCAGTCTCCTGGATCCCCTCATTTTTTACTCGGTGATGTTTTACCTATTAATCTTTATCAATGTGTGGACTGCTCCACGTGGAACAATACGATTAGAGAAATGTTAACGATGCTTTTAAATCGCGTACCAAACCACAACTTGGGACATCTGACCACAGTGTTGTTCATTTAATGCCATGTTACAAACAGAAATTAAAGACAGAGAAACCAGTTTAAAAAAATCATGGACTAAAGACTCCCTAGACTCACTTAAAGGTTGTACTAATTGGAACATGTTTCACCAGACCTGTGATACACTTGATGGACTGACAGCTGTGGTCACAGATTGTATAACCCATTGTGTGGACTCAGTTATACCAACAACAACAACCAAAGTGTTTCCCAATAATATAAACCAAAGACAACAAAGGACTTTAAGTCAGTGCTGAACGACAAATATCGTGCATTTTGTGAGACATACAGAAAGTGAAAAATGAGCAAAAAGGGCATTATAATACAAACGGCTAAATGCAGATAAGCTTACAAGAATAGAATTGAACAACGATTTTCTGATAACAAGTTAAGATCAGCTTGGAATGGACTTAAATTTATTATCGGGACCACACAAAACAATCAGTTGATCAGATGTCAACGAACTGAATACGTTTTATGCTCGATTTGATTGTTACGATTTTAACAGCGAAACTGAAAATGTCTGTATGTAACTACCTCCGTCTGAGGATATATCTATATTAGAACATGTTTTACTCTCTTTTAAGCATCACAGAGTAAGAAAATCGTCTGGTCCTGACAAGTCAACAGGGTTTCTTCTCAAAGATTGTGCCCTTTCATCTCCCTATGCAAAATTCCTATACTTTGGAAGACCTCAAATATTATCCCTATTTACAAAACTGAAAATCCATCAGTTTACAGTGATTACCGCCCGGTCGCATTAACATTACTCCAAATGAAATGTTTGGACCGAATTATTAGAAAGCTTGTATTGAGCAAGGTTGAACACCTTTTGGGCCCTTTTCAGTTTTGCCTACAGGTGTGACACAGACGACGCTATACCGACTCTCATCCATATAATTTACACATTTAGAAAATCGAAATTGCAGATAATTATCTTGGTGCAATAATTGACTCTAAATGATCTTTTACAGAAAATACTGAGCACATCTACAAAAAGGGCCAACAGAGACCATACTGCTTGTGTCAGCTAAAAGAATTGAAATTGATAAAACCATTTTGACAATTGTTTACCAGAATTTTATCCAAAGTACATTAGTTACTAACCTTGCTGGCTGGTATAGAAATCTGTCGGTGCGGACTAAATATAAGTTGATCAAAGTTGTAAATACTGCTAGTAACATTTCTGGTGTAACTTTTGAAAGTCTCAGCTCAATTTTTGAACGGCAAACACTCAAAAAGGTAATCAAAATGATCAAAGATCCTAGTCATTGCCTAACTTCCTAGTACAACCTTTTGCCTTCGGGATGACGTATCCGTTTGCCGCTGCTGAGATCGAACCGCGCTCGACAGTCCTTCGTACCAACGAGCACGAGACAACGAATGTGTTAATGATTTATATTAAAATATTTTCCCACATTCTTAGTGATTCTCAATTTTACTTACGTTTCCAATGCATAATGTACATGTGTTAACTGTATAAATATGTTGTCTATGCTTTAATGAATAAACTAACTTATTTTTTAGATTCCTGTTATTCGCTATCGTAACCATGTATTCTGTGATCTGGTTTGCTGTAAGTAAATTTCCCTTGGGATATTAAAGTGTTATCGTATCTCATCTTATCTAACCACAAGGCTACCCCACCGCCCCCAGCGCAGCAGAAACATGCCTGTTTCTGTTTGCTTTTCGTTCCATGTGAGCATCCTGTTGCATTCATAAACACAACAACCGGCGTCACATATTCAGTACATGGGGGTCAGTCATGGTCCTCTAAGTAAGCCTGTATGGAACTGATGAGTTACCTCTCTTGTCTGCCAAGGAGCCGGAAACAGTTATCTCATTGCTGCTGCAGTTTGGAATGATATATATGGCTGAATGACACATACATTCGCAGCAAATATGCGTGTATAATGACGACATCTGTTTGTTGAATGAAATGCCTTCTTTAATTATTTAGTAGCTGTCACTGTTGCTAGCCTGACCAACCGATGCAAACACAAATGCAAATGCATTACAAATGCAAACAACTGAGATACGAAAACATACCTCTTAAAATTTGTATGTATCCCATGTAAACATCTGATGAAGAAAGACAATTTTATGTATCGAAATACTTGAAATACCCGCTGTTGACATATGTTATTTGTGCTATAAAATCATCGTGGCCCATGATATTTACATACGGGTAAAAGGTAAGAAATGTTTCGGCCAGCGAATATATTGTTTAAAACACGGACCAAACAAGTTCACCGTGCCCTGCATTCGCCACCATTCGTAGAATTCCGTAATCGGTTTGTACCGAACGTACACGAAAGCTCGCTTGAGGCGAGGTCAGTTGGAGTTACCTCCCTTACGACTACACAAGAACGCAGCGAATCCATGTTCGTTCAGTGCAGACGACATGTAGTGTCTGCATTTTGGCCAGTAGTAGGTATGGCGTCACCAGCCATGGGTAGGATGTGCTGAGCGACAAATACCGACCTTTTGCTCACCACAACGCAGGGCAATTCCCTAGATAAATTTTGGAGAATATACATTTATTCCTATTTCAATGTCCAGTTAATCGCCTGGGATGTTGAGATGTAGACATGTTGATATCAGATCTGAGTATGTGGTAAAATATGTAACGTAGAACTATCTAAAGTGTGAAACATATTCGTGAATTCGGGAAATTAATGTAATTTCATTTTAACATTTTGGCATCTCTAACTGGTGCAGATTAAATACTCATGTAAATTGAATGTGTAATCAGAATGTTGTTATAATGGCCCCCAGGTCGAAGTTATCGAGCGTTATATCTTCGCTGTTATTACGTCACTGATGTCATGTATCACTATCAGGGGGTCCTTTGTAATAGAAAACACCCAGCTATGAGGTCACTCTAACTTGAACTCGTCCTGTCGTGGCACACTTTCCTAGTTTCGGTTTGAAATCAGTTAGTCAAGACTGCGGTCCTGGTGTGTATATCAAGGGTGAGTATTGAAGAATTGGCAAGCGGGTAGTGAAAGGATGTTTCTGTAGGCTACTGACTGTATGGACTGTGAAAATATTCTGTGTAGTTTACCTGCCATGTTAGACAGACAGGGCAGTCAGACACTTCGAGCTCAGTTACTCTTCGAACAAGGAAGAGGGGGTCTGTTTGTCAACATCATGTCTGTGCTCCGTGATGGCGAACTGGCAGTTCACTGCAGGATGTGATGTTATTTGTTATGTTGTCGCAGAATGGTGTTCTTCTGCAGTGCATTTGACAATCCGGCGAACGAATAGATTGTATCAGGATAAGGTGTGGTTTATTGTTCAGCTGTAGGTATTAATATATCATATATATTATGTGTAGTTATCCGTGATCGCTAGTGGTGCATGGATTATTCGCGATGAAGCAATGTATAAGATACTCGGAAATTTGAAATGACATGCCCATCATTGATCGATCTACTTTCGCTTTCGTTTCATGACACTAAGTATACACAAAGTTATCTCCCCTGAAT
The DNA here is from genome assembly GCF_037392515.1 of Haliotis asinina. Classification (NCBI taxonomy): domain Eukaryota; kingdom Metazoa; phylum Mollusca; class Gastropoda; order Lepetellida; family Haliotidae; genus Haliotis; species Haliotis asinina. The sequence continues at coordinate 14,121,785 of NC_090282.1, read as the reverse complement.
ATTCAATAAGGCTGTGGAGAGTTCATCCGTGACTGCAGTTTGGCTGCTATGGTGTGTATTCTGGCCAGGTAAAATTAATGATGTCCCCGGTCGTTGTCTAAATTTCGTTTACACTACCCGGTCGTTTTCATGAAAAACGGAATGCTGTTGAATACGATTTTAGTTTGGCCGAACTGTTATGTTTCGTGTTATGTTTTTGTTGAAAATCTGGTCTTTCCGTGACAATTGCATTTAAACTCCACTGGAGCGGTTTTTTATAACTACCATTCAAACATTTAGTTTTAAATTGTAATGAAATAATACACTGCATATTTTGAAATTGGAAAGAAAATATGGTATAAGAAATAATATCTTTTCTTGCAGATTTGAGCATTAGAGGATTCAGTATATTGTATATTGCAAACACGATCTACATTAATAGGGACGGTGAGGGAGCTTTGTGGTTTACGTGTTCCCCCGCCTCGTAGAGTGATCAGGGTTCGATTCCCCCAGATGGGTACAAAGTGTGTGTACTCTTAAAAGCAGTGTAAAACCACATTCATTCACTCTCTGTACATTAAGGCACTTATTGTTGCAGATAAATGTGTGATATTTGTCTTAACGCTTGTCATACAGAACTAAATATATGAGTAATCATTTTTTAAACTGTCTACCGTTTCTGAGATCTTAAATGGTTAAATATGTGCCATTGTGTTGAGGTTAACTGCAGTGCTGTATTGCTATTTGTTCAAATTACCCCCAGACTCACATAATTCTGATAACGTGTATACCCGTATAGGTCGTGAGTAGAATAGGCCTTCAGCAACCCATGAAAGGCGACTATATATGCATGTTGTAAGAGGCGACAAACGGTATCGGTTGGTCAGGCTAGCTGACTTGGTTGACGCGTCATCGTTTCCCAATTGTGCAGATAGATGCTGATGCTGTTGATCACTGGATTGTCTGGTCCAGACTCTATTATTTACAGACCGCCGTCATATAGCTGGAATACTGCAGAGTGCGACGTAAAACTAAACTCACTCACTGATAACGTGTGAGGTTGTTTTCGGTTTAGGCGTGTCGCAGTAATTTCATTTTTATGGTCATGAATACAGATTCAGTATAAAATGACACTTTGAAAACGTGTTGTATTCAACGAGTTGTGAATGAATTGTGTACCCATCTGAGAATGTGTCCCCCAAACTTGTACCCAATCTCCTTCACTTTTTTGATAGACAGACTGGCAGGTACTTGAAACCAAATTAAATGTGACTTGATAAGACCGACGGTTTACCGAGTTTCTGAGGTTGGTATGGGTGAGATCAATGCTTGAATGTACATGTATGTGAATGAAAACTGTACAAAATATTGAAGGTATTAAATCTTTGAGACTGAAAGTGACTAAAATTAATTGTGGTGATATGTTACAGGCTGAAGAAGAAGAAGAAGAAGAAGAAGAAGAAGAAGAATGGCAGGTGCTAGTCCACCGCCCATGGGGAAAGCCTTTAAGATGGCTCGTGGGATTGAGGTGATCACTTATGTCGGGGACATCACGACGTTGTCTCGCGCGACTGGCGTTGTGACAGGGGAGGGGAACGAGTTTAAACACGAGAGTTGTATTACAAAGGCTTTGAAAGCACATTCGACTGAATTTGCCGAAAAAAGAGAAGAACTGAAGAGGAACGCTAGATATTTTAAGTCATGGTCTGTCCACACCACGACACTAACCGCGTCGTGGCCATTCAGTTATGTCTTTCATGCTGTCATCAAACGTCCGGAACGTACCAACAGATGGGTGAAGAAGACAGGAAAGTTATACAAAACAATAATGAAGAAGGCAGAGAAGTATGACGTAAAGGTGTTGGCCATTCCTCTTCTTGGTACAGGTGAGAAATGCGTACTCATGTAAGTAGAATTGAATAATGTACGTAGACGTAGATATCACACTCCATCACTGTCTTTGTCTGTCGTGTGCAGAAGCATAGACCTGTATCAGTCCTTGATTAAGTCAAGGTGTGTCAAGTAATTAATTGTTGGATTCTAATATATAATACGTTCACAAATCAATTCAAATGAAACACCACAGCAGAACAATTGTAGTGTCAATACAGATTAAGTAAATAGCAGATTTCTCATGATAATGATCCTATATTACACGTGCATAGCCAGTGATGTTATGCCGTGAAGTAATATGCATGAGGTTCAACGTTTACTTATGGCAGTTAATGTACATGAACACTCGAGAAGTATTAGATATCTGACTACTTGTGTCTGGTTCGAAGATTGCCGTTCACGCTGTGTGTTTCTTTGGTTGTAAGGTCGAGGTGGTGCATCGCCACAAGACGCTGCCCAGGCCGCCGTTGGAGCCGTGGCTAAGTTTGAGAATCTGCATCTGGAGACGGTGTTCTTAGTGACAATGGACTCGTACATCGCTGAAATAATTAATTCCCAATGTGAATATGAAAGGAGTCCTCTGAGTCGTGAGAAATCCTTAAAACGTCGAAAATCATTTATGAAGAGGTTGGGCTGTGCAAGTTCCAGAACAGACGACGATGACTTTGGCAGCTATGGAAAGGCACCTGTGGACAGGCGCACGGGGAAATACCAGAATGGAGACCGGAACCAAAGGGCATACACAGAGAAGTACACACACAATTCTGATGATAGGCCATATATCACCAATGAAGATATGAATCAAAATCCACGATCGATGGACACGAGTGGGAAACGCGCCAGACTCTGGCAAGAGAACAGCCATATAGAGGATCAAACGGACGACAGACCAGGATCTGGCCGTAACCGCACATATCCGGGGAAGGGGGACACACAAAATGCCAACGGGCATTTCGATGGGGAAAAGGATGAAGCCAGTGTACATGATCATACAGAAGTGGTGGACACAAGCATGGGACAGAAAGGAACCAAAGAGACAAGGGAAGGCAACTCTCATTACAAGAACTCGAAAGACAAGATCATGAATTCTTCACCGTTTCCAAGATACAATGGCAGTTTTGTGGGTGAATCCGGACACAGGTCGGTGGATGTCGCTGAAGTACATTCCAGTCACATCCCATCCCAAACTGTCCCAAGTGAATCCAGGCCGGATTCTCCCACAATGGCACAGGGGACCACCACACATGACAAATGTGTGCTTAGTTACGAAGGAAATCGAAAGGCTAGAGTTGACGATGATGGTAGGCGGCAACGACCGAACCAGCAAACCAAGACCACCATGATGACAACTGTCGCCGGTCACACACGTTCTGATGAAAGACAACGTCACACTGGCAGGGTCAACCAGGGTCCGTCAGCCTGTCCACTGACCAGTATTGACATGGATAATTCCACCAGACAAGAAATGGCGAGAAAGTCTGCCACCAATGGGACTCACAGTGGGGATAATGATGGTACAACCACGCAGTTTGTTAATGGAAATAACAAAAACGAAAGTAGCAACGATGTGAAGTTTCTTGATATGAGTCTGACCAGAAGCTGTCCTATTTGTATTTGTCCAATCACAGATCCAAAATGGTTGGATAAATGCGGTCATGTGTTCTGTAGGGAGTGCATAGATGACAGCTTTAAGAAGTTCAAACCCGTGTGTCCCAGCTGTAACATGGTGTATGGTGTCTTAACGGGGAACCAGCCGGATGGGACCATGGACGTGGCCTTCAGCGGGGAGCACCTGCCGGGTTATGAAACCTGTGGAACCATCAGCATCACATACGATCTGCCAGGCGGCATACAAGGAGTAAGTATCGCCGTCTGACCCGTGAATATGCGGGTCAGAATTGGTCTTCAGTAACCCATTCTTGTCGTTAGAGGCGACTAACATGATCGGGAGGTCAGATTCACTAACGTGGTTGACACATATCCCATATGAGAAGAATGTTTGCTCATGATGTTGATCACTGGATTGTTTGGTCCAGGCTCGATTATTTTCAGACCGATGTTACATAGCTGGAAAATTACTGAGTGCGAGGTAAAACTAAACTCACTCACTCACTCACTGGACGCCGTCTCTAAACATTACGACATGCCTGTCAGATACAAACACTAACTACAGGTAGAAGTAGTGCGAAAAGTGGCCTTTATAATGCAGATCAATGCAATGAATTTGGATACTGGCGTTACCTGTCGATTCCCGAGTAGATAAGTCAGCAGGGTATCAATCCGCAAAAGTACGAGGTGTGACACCAACAAACGACAAAGGTGTGTCAAGTAATTAATTGTTGGATTCTAATATATAATACGTTCACAAATCAATTCAAATGAAACACCACAGCAGAACAATTGTAGTGTCAATACAGATTCAAACATGATATTATACGGGACCAGTGATTAAGAACGGTTTACCAGTGATGGTAATATTCAGCGTCCAGTTATCCAGCTTCAGAGAGAGGCTTAAGCAAAGTTCCAAAGATATAGTGATCACACAGAATGCTGTATTTCTTGTACTTAGAGATGTGATGTGAAATGAGAGGGAAGTGTTGACTCCTTATCCCTATATTGATTCTTGTATAAGCTCCTTGTAGCTCTTTCTGACTCATTCCGACCCGTGAAGGTCACGGGGTAGAATAGGCCTTCAGTAACCCATGCATGCCATAAAAGGCGACTATGCTTGTCGTAAGAGGCGACTAACGGGATCGGGTGGTCAGGTTCGCTGACTTGGTTGACACATGTCATCGGTTCCCAATTGCGCAGATCGATGCTCATGTTGTTCACCACTGGATTGTCTGGTCCAGACTCGATTATTTACTGACCGCCGCCAAAAAGCTGGAATGTTGCTGAGTTCGGCGTAAAACTCAACTCACTCACTCACTCTGACTCCAGTTGACATTATGGTATCCACTTCAAAGGCCCTGGCATGCAATGGATTGAAACTTCATCTAAACATGATCGTGGTGATTGGCCTATCGGTTACCACCCATGACACCTACCAGTTCTTTATTGTTATTTCTACAAGTCGATTGAAAGCCGAGTTTGACCCTCAACTAAACGATCTTGACAGAAATGGCAGACGATAGCAAGGACGATAAGGCCGCATAAGGGTGTATGGTCAAATCTAGCAGTCTCGTTGGTCGACGCTTGCTATTGTCCTCCATTTGTGTCAAGATCGTTTACTTACTATAAGGATTACAATGTATAACATTTGGAACATTGTTAGACGAAATATAACATTTGGAACATTGTTACCCGATATATAACATTTGGAACACTGTTACACGATGTATTATAATAACATTTGGAACATTGTTACCCGATATATAACATTTGGAACATTGTTACACGATGTATTATAATAACATTTGGAACATTGTTACCCGATATATAACATTTGGAACATTGTTACACGATATATAACATTTGTAATTATTCTTATTATCATAGTTGTATGAAGAAGCAGGTTGAAGGTTTTCCTTCAGTAGCTTAAACCGTTCATGAACATGTCGCTAATTATCAGTAATCCATTCACATATACTTCACCGATATCATGTCATTTACCTCAGAGGGAATCTGATGATGTTGACGTTGATCTATAAATCGTTACAACCTGTTGTTTTAAAAACTAATACCAGATCCATGTGGAAACTTGCAGGCAGATCACCCGAATCCAGGACAGCCCTACAAAGGAACGACGAGACGGGCGTACCTTCCAGACTGTCGAGAAGGAAGAGATGTTCTCCGTCTCTTGAGGAAGGCGTTTGACAGGAAGTTAACTTTTACCATCGGTCGATCTGCTACTACCGGTCACGAAAATGTCGTAACATGGAACGACATCCACCATAAAACAAAAATGGAAGGTGGACCTACTAGGTAAACGGATTGTGTCTCTTGGTACTTTAAAATGATAATATTCCTATTAACTAAAAGTCGATACTACATATTTTAAAACAGTTATAACTATATACCATAACTACATATAACCATGTTGGTGAGTGATTTAACACATTCTGTGAACATCTTTCATATACAACAGTGGGTGTTTGTGGAGCTGCTTGTTGTCTATATCGTATTAAAGTGAGCTTCTATTGGTATTTAGATTCGGCTACCCCGACCCCGACTACCTTGAGCGGGTCAGGTGTGAGCTGGCCAGCAAGGGAGTGACGGAGACCAAGGAGACGACGTTTTAGCGGACTCCTAACTATCCATTGTCTCTGAATGACAGACCGTCAGATGTCCACAGGAACACAGGTCATCACATGCTACAGTAAAACGTACTGGGACTCACAGTTTTCCGCGCTCTTCTTCGTTCCTAGTAATCTACGCATGGTCAGATTAAGAACCAAACTCTGAAAGTTTCAGAATGATGACAATCAGCAGTACTTGAGGAAGTGACACCGAATGTCCCTTTATATATAAATAATCCAGATTTCAAAGTGACTAATTAGCTGGGAAACGTGGCTGCAATGTACTCTTGCGTGTAGTATGAGGCGAACAATATCGTTGATCACGTCTTATAGCTTAATGCTTAATGATAGTGTGTTATCTTACTCATTCTACATTGAGCTTTACTCATAACATCAACCACGGGTTTGTCAAGTTCAGATCCGATACTGACATGTTACTACACGAAGAGCGGCGTTACCAATACAAATCAGTTGCTGACGTTATCGACATAGAAAGCTATGAATACAAAGATCTTCCGCCACTACGGACTCTTTTGAAGGGTGCAGTGCTTGCGTCATAGGCAATGAAGATCCACGGTACAATTGATCTTCCGTAGCCCATGCTTGTAAGAGGCGACTAACGGAATCGGTTGTCAGGCTTGCTGACTTAGATGACACATGTCATCGTATCCCAATTGCGCAGATCGATGCTCATGTTGTTGATCAGTGGATTATTTACAGACCGGCGCCATATAGCTGGAACATTGCGGAGAGCGGCGTAAATCTAAACCCACTCACTGATAACGTGTGAGATTGTATTGGGTTTAGGCGTGTCGGGGCAATTTCACTTTTATGGTCATGAATACAGATGCATTATGAAATGACACTTTGAAAACGTGTATTCAACGAGTTGTGAATGAATTGTGTACCCATAGATCGTAGATCGATGGTCATGCTATTGATCACTGGATTGTGTACTGACAGCCATATAGGTTGGATATTGCTGATCCCGGCGTAAAACTAAACCCGCGTGATCGCGTGTGTTATAGGCGATGTGGCCTCTAGACTGAAGCAGTGCAAATAAGACAAGCACTACTATTCCGTTGTTGTGAGGCATTACATATATACTTTATGTGCATGTTTGTATAGCCAGGTTGTGTGTTCTTGTTGTCCACTGTTGTAGTTTCTAACTGTGAATATGGCGTTGTTAGTTATAGCATAAGTTGTGGTTTATTGATATTTCTGAAACGTTGAATTTAACGACTGTAGATCGGCACCATAGCGCGGAAATTATCGTCACGCCACATGCAACACGGTACGTCAGCATAGTTTTACAAGACACGTCACCCCTGTGTTACAAGACACGTCACCCTTGTGTTACAAGACACGTCACCCTTGTGTTACAAGACACGTCACCCTTGTGTTACAAGACACGTCACCCTAGTGTTACAAGACACGTCACCCTAGTGTTACAAGACACGTCACCCTTGTGTTACAAGACACGTCACCCTTGTGTTACAAGACACGTCACCCTAGTGTTACAAGACACGTCACCCTTGTGTTACAAGACACGTCACCCTTGTGTTACAAGACACGTCACCCTTGTGTTACAAGACACGTCACCCTAGTGTTACAAGACACGTCACCCTTGTGTTACAAGACACGTCACTCTTGTGTTACAAGACACGTCACCCTTGTGTTACAAGACACGTCACCCTTGTGTTACAAGACACGTCACCCTAGTGTTACAAGACACGTCACCCTTGTGTTACAAGACACGTCACCCTTGTGTTACAAGACACGTCACCCTAGTGTTACAAGACACGTCACCCTTGTGTTACAAGACACGTCACCCTTGTGTTACAAGACACGTCACCCTTGTGTTACAAGACACGTCACCCTAGTGTTACAAGACACGTCACCCTTGTGTTACAAGACACGTCACCCTTGTGTTACAAGACACGTCACCCTTGTGTTACAAGACACGTCACCCTAGTGTTACAAGACACGTCACCCTTGTGTTACAAGACACGTCACCCTTGTGTTACAAGACACGTCACCCTAGTGTTACAAGACACGTCACCCTTGTGTTACAAGACACGTCACCCTTGTGTTACAAGACACGTCACCCCTGTGTTACAAGACACGTCACCCCTGTGTTACAAGACACGTCACCCTAGTGTTACAAGACACGTCACCCTTGTGTTACAAGACACGTCACCCTTGTGTTACAAGACACGTCACCCCTGTGTTACAAGATGCGTCTGATACATGCTTTCTTTATTATGATCTGGTACATTCATGTACATGCTTGTCATTATTATTTCTTTGAGATAAAAACTCAGAGGTGTTGCATGATTCTGTCATAAAAGTAATTCATCATGTTTATTAAAAATTAGAAATGCTTAAATATACTACATTTTCGTCACTAATTTTCAATATCTTGATTAAAACCATTTTTGATCAGTTTGATGTGATCTTGTTAATTTGCTCTCGTGAAACGTCGCAGAGAATGATTCGCTGAACTATGGTTGTGATAAACTGTTTTAGAGGCATTTCAGAAGTTGCTGAGCTGAAGGTGAAGGAACAAGTTTTATGGATGATCAACTTCCTTATTTTAACAATAGCGACGTTTCGGTATGGATTCATACCGAAACGTCGCTATTGTTAAAATAAGGAAGTTGATCATCCATAAAACTTGTTCCTTCACCTTTATGGTTGTGATACCCTTTCTCCTGTCTCCTCTTTGAGGGGGAACATGGCGGCCCAGCTGTGTGAACAGCTGCCGCCTTTAATAATAACAACGATCAGAGTGGGCATATTATTACCCCGGATAACCCAAACTGCCTGTTAGGCACTTAAAGGTTATAGTCAAATTAAATCCCACCGGGTACCCATTTTCTGCTGGGTGAACCGAGACAATTTAGAATTTCAATTTAGAAACCGCATAACGGTGCAACGTTAAATATTATGCGAATGGACAAGCTATGTTGGTATCAAATATGCTTTCATTTAGTGTCTACGTTATAGAATGTGGGATACAAACAAACACTTTTTTCAACTTTGCTGATCCATCTCCAACATGTCCATTTCACGATCTGTTGTTATGTGCATTCATGTGCTACACTACTGCCTCAGTGGCTGCCTGGCTCCTCCGTGATATTGTTCATACCGGTGTAAAACCTGTCTGGGCAATTACAGATAGTCCTTGTACGTTGGGATGGATACTTCGGGAGACCCGTCAGGATCCGTCGTGTGGTCACGTTCCCATGTCTCCAGCAGTAGAGAACTCAGACGCTGATTGGATGCCACCTGATCCATGCACCTAATCTCATGGATATTCTCCTCCGTAATCAAATGCATCATAGGGACAGAAATCAGCAGCTTCGTCTCGTCCCAAGACAGCTGACTCTGAGCGAGAATCCAGTCAACGAGAGCTTTCAGCAGCACAAACTCACTTGAAAGAATAAGATCACTGCAAAGGGAGAAATGATGGATCTGACTGAAGCTCATGGCATTAAGTTCCCCCTTCTTCCATATGTACTCGAAATGACGTAGAATAAACTTGTATACTTCACTTTGGATGAACGAAGAATTATGCTTGTTGGCAAAAGCTTGCAAAGACAAATAATTGTGTGCATCTATGATGTCACAATGACCGAACTCCTCTTCAATTGCAAGCCTGAGATCATTCATTTCTAGCAACGCCGCGGTACTAAAGAGGGCAGCTATGTTCTCTTCTCGAAGCTGAGGAAGGATACCGGTGTACATGAAGTTGAGAGTGTCTCTGAAGGCATCGACATCCACATCCTCCAACGTCATTTCAACATCTGCAGCTGACAGTCGCTCTTTCATATACGGTGACATGGATTTAACAATGATCTTGTGACAAGGGAAAGATGCATCACCAACTATCACAGTCAGATCGGAGCATACCCCTTCGTCTAGTGCCCTCTTTAAACCTGCCATGAAACGTGTTTGGTGTGATGTTTCCATTCTGCAACAAATACATTAATTGTTTACAGAACATATTTTATCACGATTCCAGCGACTAATTATTTTCAGGATACAACAAAATCTGAAAGTACTGATTCAGGAATATACATTGTCTATCCTCACTTTGCGATAGGTGAACCCAAGAATGAGTGCGTTTGGTTGACTCAGTTCCAACACTATTCCGACAATATCACAGCGTAGCAGCCCCTGTTGGAGGAAGGCTCGAAGTGATGCGTATCTGAGACGTTAACAATTTTGGAGAAACTATCTTGCAAGGAGTACTCAGCAGTTAAACCCCATTTCAGTACCCAAATCCAGTGCACATTTGATATATGTATACAAACGAAACAAAACCAACAACAACAACAACAACAACAACACGTGGTATCTACGTGATTGTGTATATACAACATTTTCAAACAGATGATCTGAAGGCGTCACCCTACCAGCATATAATATGCGTCTCCAAGAGTCTGCGTTACACCGTTGTTGATATTGAAACCGTTTGGGTAACTGAAGACCATTCGTCGATGATAGATGTTTTAACTTTGCCAAAGTGACAATACAGCAACCTTGCAGGAACCTCATGGAGTATATGAAGAGTCATTTCATTCAAGCCCAAAGCCAAAATCTGTGTCTTTGATTTAAAATGCTTAAGGACCATCAACTCGTTCCCGTTTTGTTTGAGAGTGCAGCCAGTGGCATCTTCAACCTGACGAAAGCGCGTGATTGCCTGTGGGGAATTTGTCTCATTAATCACTCCGAATTCCAAGTCTGACGTCAGATAAAACATCTTGTCGTCCTTGGAAGCTATGGATGCAGGGAATCTTCCTTGAGATGGCTGAAACTCTCCTAGACATGAAGCTGCATTAGTTCTAAATTCATTTAGAATAAAAACTTTCTTCGTTAGTGAATAATTGCTAACATCTTCGCCAATTAAGTAGACCTTGTCCCCCAAAAGTGTTGCTGAACAGTTTCTCATCTCTCCTCCACTGGTCCCAACCATCTTCCACCCTGCATCCTCACCTTCTTCATACCTCAGTAGCTGGATACCATCTGCACATAATCCAAACACATACAGTTTATGTTGTACACTCAGTATCTGGATGACATGCATTGGTGGCATGTCCATGTCATCCCAGCACCATGTCTGTTCATTCAATCTATAGACACTGCTAAGACTACTGAACATTAGATTACCGTTAAATGAGAAACCCCTTGGTGTTCCAGCCACACTGTGCATACCTGGGAGAGCTGGAACTTCGTACATCTTGTGATCATCCAAAGAGTACATCTTCAGTACTTTTCTTCCACGGATTTCATCATTCCCAAATAGGACATTTTTGGGTTTATCGTTGTGCCTCACAATCTGTTTTCCGGAGGCATTCTGCTCTTTCTTGACCTCTTCGACAATATCCCGTGTATTCTGTCCTAAATTTGCGAATAGAGGGGTTATTTTCGATTTGAAAGTGTCATCAGAAATCTGGTTAATGGAGACATGAGCTAATAAGCGTGGCAGATGTGTTTCTGGGAAACTTTCTTGAGGTATTGCCCACAGTAGAACAGCCTTCAAAACATCTACCTCGTTTGTCACTCTCAGTTCATCATTGGCAACAATCTCACAGAGCTCGTCCTCGGTCAGGCTTGCAAACAAGTCTGTGTAGGATATTTTCTTGAAGTTTGTATTAATGAACCTGGTTGTCATTTCCCATAGTATCTCCAGGTCATACATTCGTGCAACTCGCCAATGTGTCAACCACAATTTGCTCATGCCACCCTCGCGTATGAGGAACGTTTCACAACGCTCAATAAGGCTTTCTAAAAGGAACATTGAACTTGCGTGCAACACATCAAGCACATTGGAAGTATTCACGGCTGCGTTTCTACGGTAAATGTGTTCCAACACATTCCTGAATGTATCCGGGGTGATGCCTTGTACTTCTATCACCTTGTTATCGGTTTCCTGGAAGCCCGAAGTAAACATGGCATCGAAATAAGGTGACATCATTGTCAGGACGACCTTGTGGCACTGGAACATTTCATCGTCTACCTTGATTGTGACGTCACAGTCAATGTTCTTTGTTAAAGCTTCCCACAGTTGTTCACGTAATTTGTCATAGACCCTTGTCTTGAATGCTTGTTTATAGGCCATGGTGAAGGTTTGGCTTGAACGAAAAAAAAATCACTTGAAGTGGGATTATGTCTGTGGATCGGATGGTCGAGTCTGCAGGTCAGATGTATGTTCATATATTGCGTAGTATTGGTTAGATATATGTTGTAATTATTTGCATGGGAAATAAAATATAGAAATCGTAATGAAACGAGAAAACGACCTATTTTCAGTTCAGCTAAAAGAAACTGAGTATTGTAATAATGTTAGTGGATGAGCATGTATATAGTGAATATTCTCTTGTCTTGATGGGATATGCTAACAAAGGTTTCTGAAAGGAAAATAGATCTGGTTTGTAATTCGCGTATTTGATACGGGATAGGATGGGTAGGTAGGAACAGATACAAATGTCACAGTTTGGGCACATATCCACTCGTATATGTAAATTTCTGGTCAAAGCAATCGCTAGTCATGCCGATGACAGGATTCGACTCTCCATACGTCTACGTGTGACAAACATTTCTTCTCCCCCCTATCCATTGTCAGGATATGTAATCCGAACAACCCTGGCCTATCAATCGTGATACAAACCCACCAGTGAAGTGTATAGTTGCTTACCTATGCTTCACGTGTTATATATCAGCGACGTGTCCGACGTTCTCGTTCAGTGAGCTGATGCACTGATCAGACGGGTACAGATCACAACTGGGTTAAACCTCCTTGTTGCGAAATACACTGTCACCTGATAGCAGTAGGGAGAGTTTATCAAGGCATAGATAAAACTGGCCTAATAATGGACTAGTAAATCCGACTACGATTTGCCCCAAATACTTCGGTTTGTCAGTATGATAGTGACCGTTATAAGTGGGCGTCATAACTCTGATAAGCGACTGTGTTATCTTCTCTCAGCAAATTCCTATACCTATTGTGAAACTATTAAGTCAACATGATTAATTGTAACACACATATTTACACCAAGACCCGTGAAGGTACGGAGCAGAATAGGCCTTCAGCAACCCATGCTTGCCATAAAAGGCGACTATACTTGTAAGAGGCGACTAACGGGATCGGGTGGTCAGGCTCGCCGACTTGGTTGACACATGTCATCGGTTCCCAATGGCGCAGATCCATGCTCCTGCTTTTGATCACTGGATTGTGTGGTCCAGCAACAATTATTTACTGACCGCCGCCATATAGTTGGAATATTGCTGCGTAACACTAAACTACTCACTGTGTACACCAAATACCTGGGCCTAGATTTTCCAAGGTCTCTAGCGCTAAGATTGTTGTAAGTTAATGTTAATGTATGGCACTTACGACTATCTTAGCGCTAAGAGTGCTTCGAAAATATAGTGGCAACAATATATGTTTGTGTGGAAAATATGGAGATATTTTCACTCTTGTGTGTTTTAATGTGTTTTTCGGAATATAATTGGAATCATAATAGAATCCTGGACACCAAAATAACGGTGAATAAGTGTAGTCATGGCTGCCACCAAAGACAAATAGAAAAAGATACCTAAATACTAAGAAGTACATTATCGGATAAACCATAATTGTTAGGTTATGGATACTAGATATATTAAGTTCATAATGATCTTTGTACCAGCATTCACTTGTCTGATATTCATCCTTATCGTTAGTTGTTGGAAAGGTGGCCTCGGGTCGAGAACCCTGTTGTTTGCTGAACAGACGTGAGCCATATATCTTGCCGCAAAGATCGTCTTTAGATGGATTCAAAATACGGATTATGACTATTATACAAATACTAATAGATTTTCGAGACTGCGATGGTCTTCTACGACCTTTGTCGTTTCCTGCCACGCAGCGTTCAAAGCCTGTGTTACCACCCCATTCTCAAAGGGTGGGAATATATACCCTGTATACCCAGTTGTTTTACATTTCGCAGAGAACGAAAGCTGTTAAGAGTCTAAAACATATTGAAGGAACCACATTAGGACTATCATGGACCATGAAGCAACAGGAAGTGACATCACTGACAATAGTCCTGTTCCGTGACGTAATAATCTTATGTCTGTGTGTACGACTATAGATCTCTCTTCGTAAAGTATAGCACTTTCATATTGTTATTGTATTCATCCACTATTATCATTCATATATTGGTAGTACCATTATGTAGTTTTGATTAAATACTAAAGACGCACATATTATCGTTGAGCACATTTATTTGATATATGTTGATAAATTGTTGATTTACATACACGTTACAGTACATATATGACTTTTATAACAATGTTCAAGTGTATACATATACCTGTCCGAGTCAAACAGACAAACAAACAAACCCCCACCCACTCCTACAAAAACAAACAACAAACGAAACTGATGAAATTGCTCAAACTGTGCTATAGTTAAACCACACCATTTGTAGTTCCGTTGTATGAAGCTCATCTGAAATATATTCAAGAAATGTGCTCATTTCTAAGAGTTAACCCAAGGTGTCGCAATGTCCAACTTGAATTCGGTTTGAAAGTATAAGAGTGACTATAAACAATCCTTATGATGAATTCAGAATACAGATTTTCTGGCCGTAATTTACGTTATTCCTTAAACACGGTCCTTGACACTGTGTTTGCATGTCAAACTGTGCAGTTCAAACACGAAAGAACGTCGGTGGCAGCATCTCCGATGTAGGTATTATAGGTATCAAGACAACAAAGCATTTCCATAATAGAAAGAGACACAACCACGTTATATCCTAAGCAGGTGTAAACATTCTCAGATTCTTATAACATTTTTCAGCTAATTTTGAATATGATTCCCGTTTGAATGTTTTGTTTAGTGCATGGCCATTGCGCGCATTACTACCTGCAGTTGCTTTATGAGAGTTATACAATCTGTTAGAACAAGGTAGTATAGTTACTGCGCTATAGATAGTACTTGTGAGAACTCGGAGGGCAGTCTCGGTTTCTTATAGCAAGGACCTTTGTATGATCACGCTGCCATATCTCCTGGAGTAGAGAACTCAGACGCTGATTGGATGCCAACCGAACAAGGCCTCTGACCTCCTGGATGTTCTCCTCCGTGATCAGTGGCATCCTGGGGGAAGAAATCAGGAGTTTCACCTCGTCCCAAGAAAGCTGAGTCTGAGCGAGAATCCAGTCAACGAGGGCTTTCAGCAGCACAAACTCACTTGAAACCAGAAGTTCTTTGTGAAGGGCGAAATGATGGATCTGACTGAAGCTCATGGCATTAAGTTTCCCCTTCTTCCATATGTACTCAAACTGACGTAGGATATAGTTGTGTACTTCACTCTCGATGGTCGAGATTTTATGCTTGATGGCCAGAGCTTGCAAAGATAAACAATTACCTTCAGTAATGAAGTTACCACGTATGATTTTCTTTTCAATATCTTTCTGGAGATCCGCCATTTGCAGTGATGTTGCTGTTTGAAGGGCAGCAACGATGTTGTCGTCACGAAGCTGTGGAAGGACACCGGTGTACATGAAGTTGAGAGTGTCTTTGAAGGCATCGGCATCCACATCCTCCAGTGTCATTTCAACATCTCCAGCTGACAGTCGCTGTTCCATATAAGGTGACATGGACTTGACAACCATCTTGTGACATGGGAAAGATGCATCACCAACTATCACAGTCAAATCAGAGTGTGATCTTTGTTCCAGAGCCAAGTCTGAAAAATGTCAAGCAAAATGAAACTTGCTAATATATCGGTTACTGGATTACAAATAGAAACCATTGGGTCAAATCTAAGTACAGTTCATGAAGTACAAATAGAGGCGGTAGAACTACTTTTGTGTGTTGGAACATCTGTACATATTGCAGAAACACAGATTGCTTTTGCATCCTTTGCTGTAACATTTCAGGAATATCGAGCATACCACGAGTCAATGACTCAAAGTATAGCCAACTGGGCACGGAGACAGCCATGTAGTGACAAACATGCTTCATGCAGTTCAAACTTGATTATTGACAGCACAAAGAGATTTTGCTAATTACAGACGTATAACAACAGATAATAATTAATAAATATAGCATAGATTAAGAACTGGAAGAATTGTGATTTCGTGAGTATATCTGGACAAAATGTCTAGTAAGAACATGATATTGAGAGTTTCGAATATCTCAGATCCATATATTGCAATATGTCACATTCTTAAATTGCATCGAAGAAACTAAAGAATATTTGAGCATACCTGCATAGGGGTGTCCTGATATCTTTTTTGACCGTTTCTCTACTACAGAACATTTGTCGATAACCAGGGTTTTGATGACATCAAGTTTACCATCACGCGACACAACAGGAACTTCATCAGATAGATGGAGCGTCATCTGCTCCAAGTCCAAAGAGTAAATTTGTGTTTTAGATTCAAAATGCTTCAGAACCATCAACTCGTTCCCCTTTACATGTAGAGTGCACCCAGTGGCATCTTCAAGCTGATGAAAACGTGTGA
This sequence comes from Haliotis asinina, assembly GCF_037392515.1. Lineage (NCBI taxonomy): Eukaryota > Metazoa > Mollusca > Gastropoda > Lepetellida > Haliotidae > Haliotis > Haliotis asinina. Next base: position 14,105,157 of record NC_090282.1, on the reverse strand, counting down.
TAGCCCGTGGGGAATTGTTTTCATTAATCACTCCGAATTCCAAGTCTGACGTCAGATAAAACATCTTGTCGTCCTTGGAAGCTATGGATGCAGGAAATCTTCCTTGAGATGGCTGAAACTCTCCTAGACATGAAGCTGCATTAGTTCTAAATTCATTTAGAATAAAAACTTTCTTCGTTAGTGAATAATTGCTAACATCTTCGCCAATTAAGTAGACCTTGTCCCCCAAAAGTGTTGCTGAACAGTTTCTCATCTCTCCTCCAATGGTCCCAACCATCTTCCACCCTGCATCCTCACCTTCTTCATACCTTAGTAGCTGAATACCATCTGCACATAATCCAAACACATACAGTTTATGTTGTACACTCAGTATCTGGATGGTATGCGTTGGTGGCATGTCCATGTCATCCCAGCACCATGTCTGTTCATTCAATCTATAGACACTGCTAAGACTACTGAACATTAGATTACCGTTGAATGAGAATCCCCTTGGTGTTCCAGCCACATTGTGTATACCTGGTAGGGCTGGAACTTCGTACATCTTGTGATCATCCAAAGAGTACATCTTCAGTACTTTTCTTCCACGGATTTCGTCATTCCCAAATAGGACATTTTTGGGTTTATCGTTGTGCCTCACAATCTGTTTTCTGGAGACATTCTGCTCTTTCTTGACCTCCTCGACAATATCTCGTGTATTCTGTCCTAGAGTTTCTAGTAGAGGGACTATTTTCGATTTGAAAGTGTCGTCAGAAATCTGGTTAATGGAGACATGAGCTAATAAGCGTGGTAGATGTCTTTCTGGGAAACTTTCTTGATGTATTGCCCACAGTAGAACAGCCTTCAAAACATCTGTCTCGTTTGTCACTCTCAGTTCATCATAGGCAACAATCTCACAGAGCTCGTTCTCGGTCAGGCTTGCAAACAAGTCTGTTTCGGATATTGTCTTGAAGTTCGTATTAATGAACCTCGTTGTCATTTCGAGCAAATTCTCCAGTTTATACTTCCGCGCAGCTCTCCATTGTTTCAGCCACGACTGACTTATCCTATACTTATCTATAAGAAACATTTCACAACGCTTAGTAAGGCATTCTATCAGAAGCATTGAACTTGCGTGCAACACATCAAGCACATTGGAAGTATTCACGGCTGCGTTTCTACGGTAAATATGTTCCAGCACATTCCTGAATGTATCCGGTGTGATGCCTTGTATTTCTATCACCTTGTTATTGGTTTCCTGGAAGCCCGAAGTAAACATGGCATCGAAATAAGGTGACATCATTGTCAGGACGACCTTGTGGCACTGGAACAATTCATCGTCTACCTTGATTGTGACGTCACAGTCACTGTGCTTTGTAAAAGCTTTCCACAGTTGTTCACGTAACTTGTCATATAACCTCTTCTTGAATGCTTGTTTATAGGCCATGGTGAGGATTTGGCTTAAAAGAAAATTATCATCTTGAAATGGTGTTGTTTGTCGATTGGCAAGATGGTATCCGAGTTCAATGGCCAAATATACTCATTGAACAGTTGTTACGAAGTACCATGGCAATATTTGTACGGATGATATTTTTTATTGTCAAAGATGAAAATTCTAAAAATTGTATCAATTATAATTAATGACAAGATCCATGTATTTATCTCGGAATATTGAACTGGGAAAGTACACACCCACACACAGACACCGAAATTATACCTGTGCTAAAGATATTCAGCGATTTTGTTTTTTCCTTGTATGTATGTATGTATGTATGTATGTATGTATGTATGTATGTATGTATGTATGTATGTATGTATGTATGTATGTATGTATGTATGTATCGGAATATTGGACTGGGAAAGTGTACACAAACGCACGAGCGCGCACACACACACACATTCAATTATCAAATTGTCATTTGCGCCAAAAGCATACACACAATCATACACGTGCCTTACAAGATAAGGGCCTACCTGTGGATGACTTGAAAGTGGCCTGTGTGTTCGTTAGAAAGACAAAGTCTCTTCGTATCGATGATTATCGCTGGTCGTGATGTGTGATCATAAATATATTCTGTTCAAACACACCCCTCCAAGTATTGCAAAGTCAGCTGGTACCTGACACCATTTGCGCAGACCAACCAAACTCCGCTGTAGCTGACCTACATGTTGACGTGTGGTGATATGATGTACACACTGATCACCTCAGACGAGTTGTACAACTCAAACACACTCCGCTGTAGCTGACCTACATGTATTGCCTTGGTTTAGTCCTGATATTGATGTTATCTGTACAAGATTGCCGCATATGGGATCGTGTCGTTATGTCCCCATTTTACACAAAGTGAAGAGATAACATGCCACTAGGCTCGAAACACGACACAAGACATCAATACACATCTTTACGGTTTACTAACACCTGTCTTAAAATATTAGGAGCATGTCTGTTTAAAGCACAGTGTGCACTGACTTGAATGCTGGAAATACAACATTCAGTTTCCTTAGCCAAAGTTTTAATACGATATCAAACCATCAACCAGCCTTTCTCATTACGATCATCTGACACCCTAAGCCCTGATAACATCCACCTCCCTTTGAACTCCACACAGCATCTCGTCGGTATTGTGATAAATACATTTCACAAGCAAACATGGTCACGTTTGCGTCTCATGAACCTGCAGACAATATCTAACATCCGATTCACACCGATCCTGCCTGGTACCTTCACTGTCTAACTTCAGCCTTACAATACGCAATATATTTTGTTCTATTATGGAGATATTACGAGAGTCGCAGAGCACAGAAACTCACGAGGCAAGGGAGTTGTTTTCGCTACATTTCTCTTGGCACGAGAAAGCTATAGTCTTGTTGTCAAGTATTTATATATGAATCATGTCCTTCGTATTGGTATGGGTCATATCGTCTTTATCATCCCACACTTTATCATCCATACAACAACAGCACCAAAGAGAAGAAATCTCGAAAATTACATGCAATCCCGTTTCCTATGTATTTCACGTATACTTGAAGGTATATAAGAATGTCGAGCTAGGTTTGTTCGTAATGTCGGAATAGTCTACGGTCTGAAGGGAGAATGCAATATACCGAAAATAGAACATTGAAAGCTAATGACGAATGAATTTTGATGATAAATAGAATCTCATGTTCGTGTCTATTGACATCAGTTATGCCATCACTCGTTGATAAAGTTAAGCCACGGATATTTGTAACTTTATCATTTCTTGATATCAGTAGACACTTGGGCGGGATTCTCTATGTATTATTATCGAGGTTGTTTGAGTTATAACCGAATGTACAGGTCTGTCTGTATTGTATTACTGTCACTATAGACCTTGTACGTACAACCATGATGTCCACGTACTGCACTAGGGATTACAGATTGACAGCCAACAGGAAAGATACATGTCACGTATTAGTTTCGTGTTACGTGTGACAAACACCAGTAGTCAGACTGTCTTTAAACAAGGGAGGGGCGGGGTAAAGTGTTCGATCGTCACGTGGAAAACCCGGTTTCCCCACATGGGTACAATGTGTGAAACTCGTTGCTGGTGTTCCCCCTGATATTGCTGGAACATTGCTAAAACAATGTAGTATTAAACTCCCTGGCTAATAGCTAAATGAAATACATTGTGACTCAATTTAAATTCCAGTCTTGATATTTAGAAACAACAGTCTTCTGACACTGTACTCTCTGTGCCAAACAAGTTGTCCCATCAATATGTGCATTAATGTCACTGCCACTCCCTTCGCGCGATCTCAAGCCGACTTCAGAATCCGACCCTGATTGAACATGTCCTTCCGAATATCGGTTTTATGTCTGTTGTTCACAGACGAACATCGAGGCGAAGGCGTCTTGTCAAAATTATCTCCCTTCATACACACGCAGTTAGTAGCGATGCGCGCGTAAATGGACTTGAAGAACGGCCCAGTCACTGTTCGTGCGTCATGACGTGCCTCTGTTAGTACGTTTGGCGCAGTATAAATGAGGGGTAGACGAGTTATGGGCTTCTCATACAGGACCCTTGTACATCAAACGTTTTCATCGGCAGATACCACTGTCATACCTTGGCTAGCACATCCATGCACGTGTATACATTCCCTTGCTTTCACGAGCACTTCACAGCATCAACATTTGATAGTGCTTACAGATTTTAAGAGAAGCCAAAAACTACAAACATTTTCACAGCCGTAAATATCTCTGTTATTCGCATCTGAATCGGAATATTACAAACAATGGACCTGTGTTTCCCCCTGATTTTATTATTTAGATTATATACAGGACGTATATCTACCTCATATGTACTCCGCTTTCACGTGCCCACCTCGGTCAAACACACACAACGACGGTTAAGCCAGATAAACTATAGCCCATGTGTGATTAGTAGAACTGCTGTGATTTATTCGTGTAGTAGATTAATATTGACAATGACCAAAACACGTCAAAGAATTGATTTTGTTATTATTCCAGTGAATATAAAGAATTATACTTCAGCTGCTGACTTGTTATTGTATTCGTTAGTGTATTCAGAATATTCACATTTTATATCGTATTCAACTCATAGAGCATCACTCGTCCAGGTAAATGCTTTGGTAAACAAATAGGCTAACATAGGGTGAGTGACTGTGTGTGGTTTTACGCCGCTTTTAACAACATTCCAGCACTTTATCAGCAGGGGGACACCAGACACACATTGTACCCGAGTAGAGAATTGACCCCTGGTCTCCGGTGTGATCATCAAACGCTTTAACCACTATACTACGTCATGGACACGTTAATATGGACCCCAGACACATACATACATGTATATGTACACATAGACAGAGGTACGCCAAGTTGACTATATTCAGCTATTGAGTGCACAATACTTGGGTTGAACTGACGTATGAAATAACAATATGTGTTATTTCATTAAATGATTATTACTATCCGAGCCCCTTTTAGAATCCTACGACTTTGAAATCCAAAATATGTCACTTGGACCTGATATAGGTTACACAAATGGTTTAATGGTTTTCTTGAACCATTTATAAGGAAACGGGTATGATATGATGTTACTCATACATCTATCTTTTCATCAAATATTCATTTGGCATTATCATTTAATTGACAAACGGGCGTACTATAGGAAGATTCATTCTGATCAATAAACGAATATGTAAAACTGTATTACTATATCGACAGCAATCGTTATTAAATCAGTACTACTTTAACACTTACGTACTTCGACCCGGTAGATAAAGAAACATATGACATGGCTATAGAATATACGGTGTACGACATAGCATAGAATCAACAACAGACGTTGATACACAAATTTAATATCTTAGGAAGGGAACGCATATTTGAATGGCGTCACCTCTACCAGGGGAAACATTTCAATTGGTTCCATACATGTGCGGTGCTTTCATTCAAAGTTTGTTTGTTGTTCTGTCAGGCTGTGTCAGTTAGCGATACATTGAATGCTATAGAAAAGCAATAATGAAAGCAAATCTCCTCAAACATACACGTGAATAGTCTGAACGAGACACTTCGTACCTTTATCATTGATCATTCAACCTCAACATTCCCTTCCCATGTTTACATAGACACACTGATCGAACAGCACCACCGATGGCATGCGAGTTTTGCCAGACACTGAAATGTGACTGATCTTACTAAGTTGAAAAATTATTCTTACGGATAAAGATGTAGACATTTGGAAAAAGGATTGTTTGGGAAGAACTTGACATCAGCATGGGTCTGTATGTGACTATATACATGTGTTTACTGACCGGTATTGGTCTGGGCCAGGTAAGTTGGAAAACACGCTATCAACCTCTAACTATTCCCATAAGGTTTTGTTTAAATATTACTTCAGATATCTCCCCCTCTTCGTGCCCAGTGCTCTCAATATATATACTGTATATTTATGATACATTTTCATCGTTCATATCAGTTTCATTAAAATCAGTAACCCTGAAGTGTACCTAGTGTTCTCCATTAAGTACAGAGATGAGTGAGTGAGTGAGGTTTTACGCCGCATGTACCAATATTCCCGCATTTTCACGGCGGTGGGCATCAGAACTGGAGTTCGTACATTGTACCAATGTGGAGAATCGAACCAGGGTCGTCGGCGTGACGAGCGAAGACTTTAGTCACAGTCTCGTACAGGGATGAAACAACTGACATGCCACGTCTGTTCACACAATCCGACGCCTCCTAGGTATTCCAGTATCTCCAAATTACGCCACCTCTTCCAACAGTAAAACTGACTGTATTTCATTTAAAACAATATCCAAATTACAAACGGATTACAACTGAGTTTTCATCTGAGTTGACAGTGTGGCCGAGAGTGAACGTATTTTGAATTTTTCCAACAGAAAAAAACAGGATAGGTCAGCTATGAATTTTGAAACCTGTACAAAAGTCAACATCGAATCCGGATCTTTTTCTCTTGTCGAGAGAACATGAAAACTAAGAACCTTTGAAGACGCACATGAACACGGTAAATGTTATAGAGTTAGAATTAAAAATGCTAACAAAAATAGTGTACTGTACTGTATTGTACTGTACTGTTTTGCTATACAAAATGATAATCTGTATTTTAAAAATATGCTTTGTCCAGGTACAGATTCAAAATCCGACCCTCTCGGCGAATTTGAACCAGCTTCAGCCAACAGACCTGTGTGTCTACCCGCTAACTGTGACCCCTGATCCCCATACATGCTCCCAGAACATCACAAACGTAGCCATGTTTGCTGTCCAGAAGAGAGCCGCGGACCCGGGTGAGTGCTTCCGATTGTACATGATAGTAGATCCTTCTCTCTCACCAATATATCTATTCTCGTGGGTTCCACCGAAATGGTAAAGGTCAAGGACATAACAGAAACATGATACGAACTGATATTCCTTAGCGAAACTCATCTGAATCCAGTTGCTGCACACCTATTATTTCTTTCAAATGTGAATTACAAGTTAATTAGATTTAATATTAATCTTAAACATATTATGTATGACAATGGTTGATAAATATCGTACACAAACGACAGAAGTCACCTTTGCCAGTCGAAACAGCTTCCGTTTTCCATAAGTAAAACTATAAATTTACAGTAGAGATAAAGTCGCCCTTACAAAAAACCCAACGTACAACTGTCACAATTAACCACAGTGCGACACTATGACCATGCTATGGACAACACGACAATGATCCTTCTAGGATTCCATACAAAACCGTTGTAAACACCAGTCAGTGGATAGCTAAATATCGATGATGACGCCGGATTCAAGATACAGTAAATCATCGACTGGCAGGAAGTTGATGAGATGATATTCGACTAATGCATTCTTGGTTCTTAATGAACATGATTAAGGAATATGTAGACACATTACATAGTATTTAGTTCATGTCAGTGCTCAAACTTACAGATTTCTGTGTGTACTACTTGTCCGCCAATGGGCCACCGACTTTACCGTCCTACAGGGTGGAGTTTTCATGTCTGGACAGCAGCAACAACATCGACCACAGCTACGTCCAAATTGATGTCATCCCCGACTCTCCGCCGGTGTTCACGGAGGGTGCTGCAAGTATGAACCAACTGTTTATATCCCTGCCTTGTCGTAGTGGGAGAGAAACTGGGATCATGGCAGGCAGTGATTGCACACCATAGTGACTCAACGTATGGGACTGTGCTCATTCTTTCAATCACTGGTTTGTGCTGATTCTAGGCACCATGGTTTAAAGGGATGGTTATACCTGGAAAAATGATAGGTGCGACGTAAAACAACACTAAATTAGTATTTCAAACCAGACGCACGTGTCAGCATACTGATGTAAAATGCCGCTTTCAGTATTCATTTATAATTTACTGTACATATTTACTACTATACATTCCTCAACAATAGGAAAAGGTCGAAAACTGCTGATGACATCACAACTTTGCACAAGCATTCCAGTTATAAACACTGACTGACAAGAGGGCAGGTTGTAAATATTCATAACTACGGAGGTGTTTACATGAAAGATAATAACGCTGTGTGTCGTAATGTATGGCCAGATCTCACTGTTGTTCTTCTTTGTCCAGTATCGAAGACCGTCGATGCTCTGACCATAAAAACTGGCAACACGCTATTCCCGTCACTTGTCACCGACCCGAACGGCGACGCCCTCGTGTTCAGCCTGGATCCAACATCTCCAGCGTTCGAAATAGACCCACGTACGGCGCCTTGTGATTTCCGTGTAAATGTGCATGTTTTGTTGTGAGCATGATAGGATTCCATACGTTGTTATTATCGTAATATATGCGTGCATTGACGAAATGTCTAAAACATGCCAGTACAGTGCGAGTATGATAGGATTCCATACGTTGTTATTATCGTAATATATGCGTGCATTGACGAAATGTCTAAAACATGCCAGTACAGTGCGAGTATGATAGGATTCCATACGTTGTTATTATCGTAATATATGCGTGCATTGACGAAATGTCTAAAACATGCCAGTACAGTGCGAGTATGATAGGATTCCATACGTTGTTATTATCGTAATATATGCGTGCATTGACGAAATGTCTAAAACATGCCAGTACAGTGCGAGTATGTTAACAATGATATGAACACAAATGCTTCATATCGACATATTTTAAAAAAATTAAAAGTTGTTTCGTTCCTGTTTGGAGAATTTGGTTTGTCTGTGTTTCTAGCAACTGGTAACGTGAACGCAAAAGTAAACTTCGACACTCTGAGTACAACACCGTACAACTTCAAGATCAAAGTTACTGACGGTCAGACAATTGTGGAGCAACAGGTCACCCTCAACCTGAATAGTGAGTATACGAGTATAGCGAGATCACCTGTCACTGATCATCAGTGAGTATCGGTCGTAGTCACCTGTCACTGATCATTAGTGGGTATCGGTCGTAGTCACCTGTCACTGATCATCAGTGGGTATCGGTTGTAGTCACCTGTCACTGTTCATCAGTGAGTATCGGTCGTAGTCACTTGTCACTGATCATCAGTGAGTATCGGTCGTAGTTACCTGTCACTGATCATTAGTGGGTATCGATCGTAGTCACCTGTCACTGATCATCAGTGAGTATCGGTCGTAGTCACCTGTCACTGATCATCATTGAGTATCGGTCGTAGTCACCTGTCACTGATCATCAGTGGGTATCGGTCGCAGTCACCTGTCACTTGTCACCAGAGAGTGTCGGTCGTAGTCACCTGCCACTTGTCACCAGAGAGTATCGGTCGTAGTCACCTGTCACTGATCATCAGTGAGTATCGGTCGTAGTCACCTGTCACTGATCATCAGTGGGTATCGGTCGTAGTCACCTGGCACTGATCATCAGTGGATATCGGTCGTAGTCACCTGTCACTTGTCACCAGTGAGTATCGGTCGTAGACACCTGTCCCTGGCCATCAGTGAATATCGGTTGTAGTCACCTGTCACTGATCTTCAGTGAGTATCGGTCGTAGTCACCTGTCACTGATCATCAGTGAGTATCGGTCGTAGTCACCTGTCAATGATCATCAGTGAGTATCGGTCGTAGTCACCTGTCACTTATCATCAGTGGGTATCGGTCGTAGTCACCTGTCACTTGTCACCAGTGAGTATCGGTCGTAGACACCTGTCCCTGGCCATCAGTGAATATCGGTGATAGTCACTTGTCACTTATCATCAGTGAGTATCGGTTGTAGTCACCTGTCACTGATCATCAGTGAGTATCGGTCGTAGACACCTGTCCCTGGCCATCAGTGAATATCGGTCATAGTCACCTGTCACTGATCTTCAGTGAGTATCGGTTGTAGTCACCTGTCACTGATCATCAGTGGGTATCGGTCGTAGTCACCTGTCACTGATCATCAGTGGATATCGGTCGTAGTCACCTGTCACTTGTCACCAGAGAGTATCGGTCGTAGACACCTGTCCCTGGCCATCAGTGAATATCGGTTGTAGTCACCTGTCACTGATCTTCAGTGAGTATCGGTCGTAGTCACTTGTCACTGATCATCAGTGAGTATCGGTCGTAGTCACCTGTCAATGATCATCAGTGAGTATCGGTCGTAGTCACCTGTCACTTATCATCAGTGGGTATCGGTCGTAGTCACCTGTCACTTGTCACCAGTGAGTATCGGTCGTAGACACCTGTCCCTGGCCATCAGTGAATATCGGTGATAGTCACTTGTCACTTATCATCAGTGAGTATCGGTTGTAGTCACCTGTCACTGATCATCAGTGAGTATCGGTCGTAGACACCTGTCCCTGGCCATCAGTGAATATCGGTGATAGTCACTTGTCACTTATCATCAGTGAGTATCGGTTGTAGTCACCTGTCACTGATCATCAGTGAGTATCGGTCGTAGACACCTGTCCCTGGCCATCAGTGAATATCGGTCATAGTCACCTGTCACTGATCATCATTGAGTATCGGTCGTAGTCACCTGTCACTTATCATCAGTGGGTATCGGTCGTAGTCACCTGTCACTGATCATTAATGCGTATCGGTTGTAGTCGCCTGTCACTGATCTTCAGTGAGTATCGGTTGTAGTCACCTGTCACTGATCATCAGTGGGTATCGGTCTTAGTCACCTGTCACTTGTCACCAGAGAGTATCGGTCGTAGACACATGTCCCTGGCCATCTGTGAATATCGGTGATAGTCACCTGCCACTGGCCATCAGAGAGTATCGGTCGTAGTCACCTGTCACTGGCTTTTCATGCCGGACATCCCGGTTGGATTGGGTGTGGATGGTTGCCGGGAGTGGTTGCCTATTCTACGTCTCCATGCTATACTGCAGCTCAAGGAGAGGATTTTATTACATTAACCGTGGTATAATATATAGTACGGTGCAACCGTACTTGTATATACTTGTTTTGATGATGATGACTGACATAATTATTGCATACACACAGCCATGCTCGTTGATGTACATGTATATATTGTTGCCGCCAGATCTAAACACCGCGCCCACGATAACAAACTTGCCGACAACACGGACGATTCCCGAAGACGTTGTTCCCGGTGTTTCCCTTTACCAATGCACCCATGACGAGCCCGGCCTCGTCAGTATAACGCTTGATGTCAATCCCATCACTGAAAGAGCAACTTTTGACTTGAACCCAGCAAGTAGGTGGATTGTGGATATGGTGAATTGGACCTACTGCCTCCTATTGTAGTGGAGAATTGTGACCTTCGAGTTTGTGGTTTACTTTTGTCATGGCATTGCGATGCTTTTGCAGTAGAGGCACAACTGTGGAAAATGAATTGCAATTAAACGGCCATTTCGAGACACTTGTATTGTTTGAGAAGGTCTGAGTGAGTGAATGAGTGAGTTTGGTTGATACTAAAGAGGTAACCCGTGTCGATGTGCATCTGAACAGGCGACTGATCTCCAGTGTACTAATATAACGGTTGATCTCTACTTCACATCAATGATGTCCACTCAATTTGCCACACATCGTGTTTCAGCGTGCATCATATCTGTAGCAGCGGGGAAAAAACTGGACTTTGAGAGAACCAACTCCATGACAATGACCTTGGTATTGAATGATGGCGTACTCAGCTCGACATTCTCATTTCTTCTGAACGTCACAGACCGGAACGACCCACCAGCCTTCACAAGTCCCACCTACACCATGAACATCGTGGAAGGCCCCGTGAGTGCATTTACAGCTGCTGGTCTAGATACTGATGACAATGAAGACGAAAACAAAAGTATTTAGAGACATTTCATTCATGAAACCCATTGCCATATGTATAAAAAGCATTGATCGACGCAACTGAGAACCGATACTTGTGTCAACCAAGTAAGCGAGCCTGACCACCCAATCCCGTTGGTCGCCTCTTACGACAAGCATGGGTTGCTGAAGGCCTATTCTACCCCGGATCTTAACAGAGTGTCAAGGGTTTAACCATTACTGGTTCCATTTACCAATTGCTTCTGCCTATGCAATACTGTCATTTGAATCTGTATTTGAAACTGCAGGTCCCCGTCACGCCAGCCATCCAGCCAGCGTTCACGGTGACCGACGAGGACGCAGGCGAAACCCATACCTTCACCATGGGCACGGGTACATACGACTCCTTTTTCACGATCGATTCTGGGACGGGGGCACTCCAAAACATCAAAGAAATCGACTTTGACGCCGGCCTAACGCAAGTCCCTGTGACGGTCATTGTCACAGACAAGGGAGGGGACACAGCGACGACAACCGTTAACGTCAACATTGCTGACTTCAACGACAACGCCCCCGTGTTCGCAGTTACCAATACGAACTTCTTCATCAGTCCTAAGACTCCTGTGGGCACTATTGGCCAGGTAGCGGCCACCGATAAGGACACTGGCGTGAATGCTGCGCTGTCCTACTCCCTACAAACGGACAACTCCGGAGGAAGGTTCCTTGTCCAACCTGACGGGTCAGTATATTTACAGACAGTCGTGACTGAGGCACAACGTAACGACATCTACACCCTCACAGTGACAGCCACGGATGGTGGCACGCCTCCCAGAAGCGCGAATACTACCGTCACCATCCAGTTTGTAAGTATATAAGTGAGTTAACATTTAACGTCACATCACAAATTTGTGAAGACTGAACGTTTATGCAGAAGCATGTCTTCGAAAACCAGTACGCCTAGGTCGTCACAGCTCATTCAGATCTCAGTAGTTTTACAACATACAAAAGAATTTAGTGCTACTGAACAGGGTGCCGTACAAAACAATCTTAGTACTTAAACTACTTTAAGTCTTGGATGGGAGTTACGGTCACCTTAGTGTCAACATCGGTTTGTACAAATGCACGATGAACGTTTTAAAGACCACCGTAGTATGGATCGTGGGGAATTAACGAATCCTTTGATTCAGTGCAGATGTGGGCGATGGTACTGAAATAAATCTCCTGCTCAACGTTACAAATCTACTACTGTTTTAACTGTTGAAAGGACAAACGTTATTTGAATGAGGTACTTTTACATACCCTCTCGCCTGGACGATAGTTTTTTACTACTTCAACTTGGATATAGCCACTCACAATCTATGTTCCCTATTATACTCTATAATATAAAAAAAATCTATATATTTTTATGTTTCTTTTGTACCACAATTAGATGCGAATTTAATATGATTTTAAAGATCCTTTTTGGGTGGAACTTTGAAATAGTTATGACTGAAAACCGGAACGTGAGACTTGTGGTGGGATAGCAGGTGAAAGTTAACTCTCCTAATACAGTATATATATTTAAACCGTACCACCCAAGTTTCAGCCAATGGAAGAGGCCGAAGGAGTCGGCCACGCCCCCAATAATGTTATACCCGTGGCACTGTTACTCAATACCCAATTGAGTATAACACTTGCACGCAACAAACTGGCGGACATTATGACATAGTCTTGATGATAAGATTTTGACCGAAACATTACAGACGCCATCAAAATATGAATGAAAACATTCACCGAAACACTTTGAAAACTTCCGTTGAAATCACAACTGTGTTACTCAACCATTATAACCATCGAATCACAAGTGTTGATTTGCGTCATACTCGCTTCCATCTGTCCCTTGGTTGTTGAAAATGAGTCTGAGAGCACGACAGTCCTGGCTCTGTGTGAACCCTACCCCAAACCTACTTTTCCGTGTTTCCAGAACGTACCCCCTGTGATTACCAACTTGCCAAATTCCGCATTTCTGAGTGAGGACACAAGTACGAAGACAGAAGTCTTCAAGATAGCTGTGAATGAGACCGACACTTACGGTTGCGAGGCCGACAGAGTCCTTCCCGTCACAACCAACACTGCGTTCGTCGTAGAAAAGAAGACGGGTGGGCAAGGTAAATACCATTTATCATTTACTGTCAGTCTACTTGCCTCTGCCAACCAGAGTTCACTGAATTTCATTCAGACGCAGTAGTTGGGTAGCCTAGTGGCACAAGTGTTTGCTTGCCATGACCATACCAATGAATAAATCCGTTGGTACTGCTGGATTATTGCTAAAGGTAACCTTAAACCATAGCATGGTTCACTTCACCTTGGGAACGGTGTGACTCTCATAACATTGGCATGAGTAAGCAATGAAATAGGAATGACATATATGTATTCAGTACATTTCCAGATTCGTTCGTCTTTTACACTGGCCTGCAACAATTATCGTTTGCCACCATCCCGTCCTTCACTGTGGATGTCATTTGTACGGACTCCCACGACGGCAAGTCAATAAAGAGCACACTCACCGTGAACATCAGACAGAATACCCCACCGAACCTTAACTGTAACCCGAGTAAGTTATATTCCACATACTCACTGTCAAATATTTTCTTGAAATAGTGGGGATACTTGACGCAGTGTTGCTGTGTTTCGTGGTAGTGGGTGGTGGGGTTACAGTACAGAAATAAATAAATAAATAAATAAATAAATAAATAAATAAATAAATAAATAAATAAATAAATAAATAAATAAATAAATAAATAAATAAATAAATAAATAAATAAATAAATAAAGAAAGAAAGAAAGAAAGAAAGAAAGAAAGAAAGAAATAAATAAATAAATAAATAAATAAATAAATAAATAAATAAATAAATAAATAAATAAATAAGAAAGAAAGAAAGACTCGAGCTTAGGATGTCAAGTGCACCTCAGCCATCAGACCGGCACGCTGTGGAATGGGTGGATTTTTTTCCAAAATGGCCTGGAACCCAAATCAATCACTTGGTTTTAATAGTTTAACCAGTGTGTATGAAAATGGTCGAAATATTTATCATTGTGTTTTGGTTGCGTGTTCATAAGTAAGGGTAATGTTTGATGATCTTTTTTCAGATTTGATTGGTGTTGATGCGTCTGTAGCTAACGTCGGCGACACTGTCCACACCATGGTTGCGACCGACGACGACACCCTGACGTTGCAAATGGCTGTATCACCGAATCCTGGAACATTCACCATACTCGATAGTACGTCACCACACATGTCCATCTTCTAATTCATGGTGGAATATACTCGATAAGTTACGTCAAAAGTGGTGTCTATATTACATCAACAGTGGCGTTTATGTTACGTCAACAGTGATGACCATATTACGTCAACAGTAGGGTCTATATTACGTCAACAGTAGGGTCTATATTACTTCAACAGTGGCATTTATGTTTCGTCAACAGTGATGACCATGTTACGTCAACAGTGATGACCATATTACGTCAACTGTGGCGTTTATATTTGGCGTTAACAGTTTTGACCATAGTACGTCAACAATGATGTTTATAGTACGCCAATAGCGGTGTCTTGGTTTTGTCAAAAGCATTGTGCAAATTACATCGACAATTACATGTGTATTACTTGAATAATGCAGTCTATACGACGATTCAAGTGATGGGTCTATTAAACTCAAATCCCGACTCTGCATTACAGCTGGCGTTATACAATGTCAGAGGTTGATGATACGAGAGACAGTTAGTCAGTACATGGGTGTAGTCACAGCCTCCGATCCCTTCAACACAGTCACCTGCACCATCACCTTTACCATGACAAGTGAGTCGTACTGAAAATAGAACTATAATTTTCTTCCAACTACAGTGGTAAACCGTTTTAGACCCCAAAGTCCAGGTTTGTAAATATTTAAAGGAAATGTTTGATATGTTTTGTTTTTACTTTTCCATGTCTTTCCCAGCTTTTGTGGAATCGTTTTACTCTACATTTGTTCAAAACAATATTTCTTATCAACTTTACACGTACTGTTTCCATACCGTGTGTAATAGAATACTCCTACCGTATGTTCCTGGAAATACCTTTATCCCATGTTTACCAGAATGGTTCTGCTGAACTCGCTGAGTACTACATTTGACCATTCTTTCACGGATATATTTATGCTACATTTCACAGTTCGTGCATTTCACATCATGCATTTATCAATAGAGTCACTGAATATGTTTCAACTTTTCAGACACGAACCAGGCCCCTGTGTTTCAAGACCTACCTCGAGCTGTGGAGGTAGCTGAGGATCTGGTTGCTGGTGGCGTTATCGCTCGAGTGACCATTGAGGATGCCCAGCAGTGTACCACATTAAGCTTTACCTGGGAAGTTGTACCTGACGCTGACCGCCTCAAGTTCAACGCTGTCTTAGCTAACAAAGGTATGTGAGTCTCTGCAAGATTCGGGGATCTGCTTATGTACGCATCACGATTACCTGAGAGAACGAAGTGAATAGCAATATGTACAAAAATATATCGCCGTCGGTGTTACAAAGTGGGGAGGAGTGGGTGTGGTGGAGAACGTAGTGGACGGCGTATGTGGACGGTTGGGGATCATCTACCGTGGCATAGACGCTGCTGTCCTAAATGTTTATTAAGTGACCAGCGAAGCTCTGGTGGACTGTTTTAGAGGCATTTTAGAAGTTGCTGAGCTGAAGGTGACGGAACAAATTTTATGGATGATCAACTTCTTTATTTTCACAATAGCTACGGCGACGTTTCGGTATGGATTCTTATACCGTTTTCAAGCATATGGGAGGACAATGTGTAACAGTTTATATACAGGTACATGAGATATTGCTGATGAGATTAACAATAACAACAAGATAATTGAGGAGATGAGATAACAAAAACATCAAAGGATATAACTTGAGTTGTTGACATAACCAGTAACTAGTGTGAAGCCTGGGGTGAGGTGGGGGATTACAGCGTTGAGGAGACCAATAAATAGAGGGTTAGTGACGGAAGCCAGAGATTAATATTTCTTGATTAAAGTGTCGAATAGGTTAGGTAGAAATATACCCTGATCCCTGTTTATAGAAGGGTTGTGTCCGCGGATGTGAATAGCTTCTGCCAATTTTCTCTGCTTGTACTCATGTTTGTTGCTGGAGAGTGTTTTGATAGTGTCCCAATTGATTTTGCGGTCAGGAAATTTGGTAATGTGTTCCGAAACGGCTAATTTTTTTGTCTGCTTTGTTTGTTGATGTCTTGTGTTCTTTGATGCGAATGTTTAGTACTCTGGATGTTTCCCCAATGTAGTTGCTGCCACAGTTGCAGCTGATGTTGTATACCACACCCTTATGCTCTTGTTTTGTTGTGGGATGTTTCCTACCATTTGCCCTGATGTTGGTTTTGATGGGGGTGGCTGTGGTGTAGTATGTGTCGATGCCTGCTTGTTGCTTGAGTAGACGGCTAATGTGTTGTGATGTTTTGCCAATGTAAGGAAGTGAAATGCGAACAGGAGCTGAGTCAGACTTAGTAGTTTTGGATTTAGGTGTGGGGTTGATAGTGGAGTTGATGATGCGGTCGACAAGTTTAGTAGGGTAGTTGTTGAGTTGGGTAAAGACGTGCCTGAGATGATTAAGTTCAGGTTTAGGGGGGAGAGAGGATAACTTGACAGCACGGCGGGTGAGGGTGGAGATAACGCCGGTTTTAGATCTGAGGTGGGGGTGATTAGAATCAAAGTGGAGGTATTGGTCAGTGTGGGTAAGTTTGCGATAGGGTTTTGGATAGTGTTGTCAGTATTGCGGGTGACAAGGACGTCAAGAAAGGGTAGGTGTGAGTTGTTTTCAGTTTCAACAGTAAATTGGATGCGGGGGTGTTGTTGGTTAAGATGTTGGAGAAGTTCAGAGGGGTCATTGTCGTGAGGGACCTTCCTGAACCAGCAGGCTGGTTTGATTAGTGAGGTGCTGAGGGCTTGTTGTTCAAAAAAAGTCATGTAGATTTCAGAAAGGATAGGAGAGAGAGGGGATCCCATGGGAAGGTCATGGATTTGCTCATAGAGTGCATCACCCCAGGTGAAGTAAGTTGAGGTGATGGAATTAGAGGTGAGCTGCTACCATTTTTGTGGGAAGGTGGTTTAATTTATTACCAGTATTTATTATTAAATTTACCCCAACCTACCCCGTCGGCGATATTGGCAAAATGTTAAAAGCCGACGTAAAACTCCAGTAAACTGTAACATCCCATATACTTGAAAACGGTATAAGAATCCATACCGAAACGTCGCCGTCGCTATTGTGAAAAGAAAGAAATTGATCATCCATACAATTTGTTCCGTCACCTTAAGCTCTGGTGATATGAAGTGTGATCATCTCCACTTACGATCATCTCAGTACCTTGTGGAAGGAGGCCTGGATACCGTCAGTGTTTCAGATGATCTAAAGTATACGTTTGTACATACTAATGGTGAGATAATGCCTAATCGTAAAGTCTTACAACGTCCTTTCTCCCACATACAGTCGTGACCTTGACGGTGGCTACTGGTCAGAAGCTCGACAGAGAGACGATAGACAAGTACACTTTCTCCTTCCGGGCCAAGGACGGATGTCTCGACTCCCAGCTTTACCCACTTTTTGTCGAAGTGACGGACGTCAACGAGAAGCCTGAATTCCTCAATGGTCCGAACTACATTGCTTATTTCGACGAGGTAAAACAGTGTTTGAAAACCAGGCGTTAATGACCATAGCAGAATAACCCTTGTTCATTGAATATATACATATTTTAATAGTAACACATTATTCCATTAAACCTTAAAGGAGCCCCACTGAAGCGAGGGAAAGCAAGACTTTCACACTGCAGAAAGGACGCTTGCTTCATTATAAAGCTTTCACATTGCAGAAAGGACACTTGCTTCACTTAGGGTTTTCATATTGCAGAAACGACTGAATAGCTGAAACTCAATACTGATGAGTAGCAAGCTTCACTCTGACACATTAGCTTGATAGATAAACTGAAGCACAAAGTACACATTTGGATTTGGAGGAGCTGTTTTGGGAAAATGTTTTTCGAAATGTTTTTCGGATGTGTTTAAATGTAACTTACAACTCCGGATTTGGGCATGATGTCCGAGCTGTTTAGCCACGGACTCAATGTTTTTGACAAATATTTCTCCTTTCTCTTCCCACAGAGGATACTTGTCATATCTTCCTTCGAACCCCTGTTCTAATACGGCCATATCTCGCGGTTCTCATAAAACCCCCTAGCGGCAAAAATGGCAGCAGATCTATTTCCCTTTTTTTCTGTCAAATCAGAACACATGTTACATCGACCTAGATTCAACTTGACAAATGCAAGCAATGCGGAGAAACAATTGTCATGACTGAGTTCTGTCTAGAAGAAACATTTGAGTATCGAGCTCGGGAAGAGGTTCTAGTTTTCACAATGCATTCGGAAATTACCGAGATCTTGCGAACGATCACTTTTGAAACAAGATCGCTAATTGCACTACTAAATCTAAATCACGAGTCTTGAACACTTGCACCATGAAAGGGTCGTATTAGATCAGAGGTTACGTAGGAAGGTATAACAAGTAACCATTGTGGGAAGAGAATGGTATTTCTCATAAACGGTGCCTCATTATATGGTAAACTTTGGGTGGATACTTTCTTTTGTACGTCAGCTTATTTGGGAATTAGAAGACATATATTTGGACGATCATGTGCTGTGCAAACTAACTTACGAAGGGCCCGTTTGCCCTTTCAAGTGGTTGCATGTAACTATCAGTAAAAATGGTAGTCTGTCTCACAGTCCCTGAACCACATTATTTTCCCTACTGTCAAGCAGTCCCTACCATGCTAAAGCCTGAAATTGAGCAAGCACAGATTTCCTCAGGTTCAAGTGAATCCCTGGTCTCCCTTGAGCTCCTTTTCAATTTCTATGGGTTAGTTTGTTACTATTAAAAAACTTAATATATTCAGAGACTGAATATTATACTAGTGGTATGGTGGCATGCACGTTTGTCAAGCTAAGGTCTGGTTTCAAATCCCAACATGGTTACACCGTTAACGTTAGTGCTTACTGTCCCCACAAAGCTACTGTCACAGTATCTTGGACAAATTCAACCAATTGCTTATGATAACGAATATGAAATTTCTCTCCAACCCTCAGGTAAACTCCCCAGGGGTGGTTCTTAACTGTGGCGGCATCGACCCCGACATCGGCGACGCTCACACCCTCGTGCTGGAGGGGGGAGACGCCAACAAGTTCACCATCGTTGACACAGCACAGTGCATCCTGGGACAGGCTGTAGAGCTGGACCGTGACAACAACGGCCCGGCGCAGATCACCCTGACTATGAAGCTGATAGACACGACTGGGCTATCTGCCGAGGCCACGGTCACCGTATTCGTCAGGGAGGTAAGTTACCTGAAAATTTGTAACAGTTAGAGAAAAAATTCTCTGCACGTTTCCAAAACTATACTTCAGTGATGCTAGAAGTTGTATTGTTAATCGACGACAGTTTTGTAACTTCTAAATTTATTCATCTTTAATACATGGATTGTTCTCGTCACTGACATATGTGATGTTAACTATTAATTCACTCACTCACTCTCCATTGCTTGTTAAGGGTATAGCTGAGGTACAGACTTGGCCTTGGTTAGCCTTGCAAACAATCCATTTATCTGACGTTTCATGGCATTTCTGATTTCAACACCAGATTTGTTTCCTCTACAGGTCAACGATAACGACCCTATATGCACCTCACCCGCATACAACTTTGGCAACATCTACAACGGAGACACAATCGGACGGTCGTTAGGCACGGTTGCAGCAACAGACGAAGATCAGTCAGTCAACGGACAGGTGACCTTCGGTTTCGCCAGCGGCAGTTCCGGAAGCGGTGTCCTTGGCATTGCCAGTGACGGTAACGTCAAGCTGGTGGGAGACCCAGATGGAAAGCTGGCCCCTGGGGCCCTGGTAGACGTGACCGTCCAGGCTACAGATAGAGGATCTCCGCCACGGTCGACAACGTGTACAGTGAACGTCCAGTACGTCTACACGACAACTCCTCCTCCACCTCCTACCATGCCGCCAGTGACAGGTGCGACTGGAGGCGCCGGTGGAACGGGTGGGACGGGCTCGACTACAACGTTGTCCCCTGTAGATGCAGCGTTACAGAACCCCGTCATCCTCGGCTTGATTGCTGCCCTGGCAGCCTTGTTGTTGTTGGGCCTTCTCGCTGGGGTGGTTTTGTGCTGCAAGAGTCAGGCATGCAAGGGATCGCGAGGACAAGGTTCTAAGAATTACGAGTGGGTTATGGAATTTTATTTTGTTCAATTTCTTAATTTTTTTATTTGTTTAAAAAGTCTTTGATTAAGGTTTCGATTAGGATTATTGTCTATAGCTTATTCGCGACTCTTAAATTTCTCCAATGAAGTGAATACTGTGCAGCATTTCCCTCCTACATAAACCTGGTAAGTCGATAGAAACGAGTCTGTTGTGTAGTGGACGAATCGTCTGACCGGAGAGCAACTCAATTCCCCGTTAAAACATGGTACATGTACATGTTTCTGGTGTACATCATTCGGGGGATAATAGCTGGCCACACAAAGTCATTATGCTGTCTCCATGAGAACTATCAGAAGGAAAATTGTTCTGATACACCGTCTTTCCATCTCCCGTCCTGAATGTTATTTCAGACATGAAATAACATGGCCTGGAGTTACTCCAGAACATTCATAAAACATTGTTTACATTATTTATAAACTGTTTCTGATGAAAAGCGACTCAATGTACACCATAAGTCAATTTTACGACTATGACCAATGTGATCTACATTGCACAGTTATAGAAAGCACGTTTATGTGATATGTTTATGGATTGTTTTGCACCTGTCCCCTCACTATCCCTAATACATGACCATATGGTACCCTTATTTTATCAGTACCAGACTCACAGGCATCAGAGATATGGCAGCCAAGTGGATAAACGTTCGATCGTCATGTCGAAGACCCTGATTCGATTCGAATGTGTGAAGCCAATTTCCGGCGTCCCACGCCGAGATATTGCTGGAATATTGCTGAAGAAGGCGTAAAACCAAACTCACTCACTCACAGGCACCGGTCTAACCATATCAAGAACTGATGTTGTTCGTCGTTGATAGTTTGTTAATTTCCTTCTCTCTACAGTTTCAAGCGTGACCAGGTGCCCAGCAGAGGTCGTGGGTCGCCCAAGTCCAACCAGGTCAGCACACGCGTCACCACAGTCAGCGAAGTGACCCCGGCCAGTACGTATATGATAATGTATAATACTGACAATAACATGTTTTAACATGAAATTGTATATCGTGTGTATCTGTATAATTTCTGTATCTGTATTTACATGGAGTTGCGTCTCTTAGCTGTGGCAGGATATGGGATCGAATACACTTCGATTATCATAAATGATAACCTGTGACACACTCTGATATACATATACCTCTGTTGAAATTTTAAAAGATAACTGGCTTATATATTTATATTTGTTCACTCTTGAACATGCACCGTCTGTTTTATGCATTTGAATAGGAACACCTGCAAAGGTTTTAAGTTTAATCTACAACTTTGATTGCAGTGCACGATGGACCGACAACATTCAAATACCTGTAACAGTCACGTTTGGATGTACTGCAGATCACCAGAGTCGAGTACCGACATCATACAATCATTCCCTCCACTGGAAGGAAATACATGCGTGATGCTTTGTGCCAGTGACGTCCTTTACCTATTGTCACCACGAAAACTTCTACATATTGACATTTATACCTCACTTACCGATGTTACATTTAGCTTTCCTTGTAAGCATCTATACACTGATATATATTGTACGAAGCATTTACTACATATATGTTGATATTTTGCAAAATAACTATTAATATTGTGATTGTGTACATATTTTGATGTACATATGTATTGCTCTTGTACATGCGTCAGTAGCAGTGTTTGGTTGAGCTGCGGTATGCTGTTAATCACGCAACTATGCGATTATCTCCCTTGCATAATAACTTCCAACGACGGTCCAACTGACGGAAGCTTGTCTTTTGTATATAAGCTCGTGGATATGATTTCAAAAGTAAAAACCAAGACCACAACTCACTTGTACTTGTGATTTATTTCGGCAGCTTCTCAGGGAGTTTTTGCACGTTTTAGAATTCATGCAGTTAATGCCGTTGGTTTTACTACTGTAGCTACACACAAGATATCGTGGTGTTCAGCAACGTTCACACTTAGGTCGAGGTTGGCCTTGTCTTTCTGTAAGGCAGGCTGGTGGTTTGATTCCCAAACGATGTAATGTGATGCTACTTGTTGTTACCGTGCCTGGCACTCGGTCTGGTCCAGAATCGATTCTTTACAGTCATATAGCTGGATTGTTGCTGAGTGCGGCGATAAACAACAAACCAACTGTAAACGTGTGAGTGTATTGATTGTGACGTGAAACCCTATTTTACCTCACCCAAATAACCCAAACTTACCTCACCACTGCATATGAATGTACTCCTCCGTAAAATAAACAAAACATCAACAAAAGTCATGTAGGAGGTGACACTTTATAAGCATCTAATATATACATTAGGTAGTTCCATCCCGTATACATTTAAACACATACGGTCATATATACTGTATTTGGTGTTACTAAATATGTCACAATCCATGCGCAAAATATGATTCACAAGAACAAAATGCCTCATTTTCTCAGTCAGTTTTACAGACAGACTGATAAGAATTATTTATGAGCTTAGGTGAGATCAAAAGCCAGAAAATATGCATTGGTTTTCCTTTTTATCTTAATCCAATTATCGTTTTACAATTAGCGAGTTCTGAAATTCAACATTAATCAGTTTGGAATTCGCTATCATAAAACGACAAATAAATGGAGATATTGTTTCAATCAGTTTGTAAACTATTTCTTTACATATACGTTTTGTTTATTTTCTAGTACGTAATTCAACCATTTTACACATCAACTGTAACAGACATACAAACACTATACCTTCAGGATCCGCAATAACATTGTACAAATATAATCATACAAAAACCTATAGTATATATTTCATTATATGTATCTAAGGAACATATACATATATACAATGTACAGTACATTTTATCTATAAAACAAGAAAAAGACCTAATTGATAGACTGCGTGTAACGTTAGGCTAAGTGTTACAACAGGCAATGTTATTTTACAGTGCTACCAAAGATATATGAAACGGACATCTTTAAATGAGAACTAATCGTACAACATACTGTTATGGGGATTGTGCCCACTGGAGCGTGTTTCGGCATATAATCGAATCTGGTTTTTCAGGCCTTGACGTTTTAAATTGTAACTTGCCAGCCTCTTTTATGTGACCACCAATTATGGCATCTCCGTCTCGATAAGACATTTGGCAGCCATATGAAATTACTGAACTAAATTCTGTTAACGTCATATAGGTCCGGTACTCTTTGTTCATATACGATTTTTTCAGTCCCTTATTATGAAAGATGTATAGCCACATCTTGTACAGTTTACTTGTGACGTACGTTCCATGTTTGCACATTGCATTTGGAGTGAATATACACCAGGTACCTTATTTCTGGGGGATCAAAGTGACTGGGTATACAATGTTAATGAAAATGGAGACACATGGCTACATTATCGAATTATTTCCAACTGAATGGGATAACTCAACAGTTACCGTCCACACATGCTCATTCCTTAAAACTGAGGGAAGCTGAGTTCAACAGGTGGTCTCAAAGGTGCTGCAAGATCAGGAGGATCCTCATCTGCCACAACAGGAAAAAGTATGACATGATTCTGGGTGACGGGCAACTCACTGCGTACGAATAGAGGAATCATCTCTCATGAAAGAGTTGAGAACATTCCGAAAAATGATTTGGGAAATATCGCTTCCACCAAGCTTGGCTTCAATGGTTTTGACTCGGGATTGGTTCTTCGGCTCTCTTTAGAATGTCGTCTGGAAGCAGATCCAGCTGGTATTGTAAAAGAAGAAATCATAGTCTGTTTCACAGCTAGCAAGATTATGGTTTCGAGTTTCTTGGAATCCAAGGAAAGTCTAGTAGAGGACTCCCTGGAGTTGAGACCTTAATGACTAAAATCTGCGAATCTTCAGAATCAACTGTATTTAAAACTCCACCAGGACAATGAACATGTGCAGACGGCTGTTCTCGCCATTGCTGTACTGCTTGGTTGTGGCTTTGAACTCACTGTGTGGACATCAGAAGAGATTAGTTTGAAAAATAAGCAACAATAAGCTCCATGAACGAAATGAGTCGTAGTGTAAACCATTACTGTTTAGCCATCCACTGCATATGCTGGTACGAAATAGTACTGATGTTCAAGCTCATTATGACAATGAGATAATTCCATCGTATATCAAGGTGTTTATCGTTCTCAAGAACTGACTCATCTGAGGCACTTCTGTATGTAAAAAGCATATAAAAGAACTGCGGAATATGTTTTTAGTTTGGTATACATAACATACCAGGATAATAGACTAAGGCACAGGGAGATTAAGACATGGACTGTATATATCACCACAAGATGTATGGTTTTGTTGTTAACATCATTATTAACTGATGTTATTAATGTTAACATCAGTAATTTGTTGTTAACATCGTCATGAATTACGGAAGTTGACACTCAACATACGTGGTGACATGAACTTATTATTCCCGCCTGAATTCTAAATTTATAACTTTGCAAAGTATTACTTAGGTAGGTGCACATATATACAAATATTTTACAAATGAAAGACTCCTGTTTGCGTTTGACAGTGGCCGGTGACTCTCTGGTAGGTCGGTGTTTTTCTGCCTCCTGTTCATGTCATGTCCTGGCACAATCACATGGTCCGGTTTACATGCAAACTCTCCGTTGTCTCGCCTGCCTTCAGGGACATATTGTACGTTTCTGAAGTAAAGAATTATCTATCATTATTTATTCATCATTATTTATTTACGGAGGGCATTGTGACAGTTAAGGAACTGCCTGGTTTATGATGATGATAGGATCTACTTGGCCTGGGAGAACACCACTCATCAGCAGTCGTCTCGAGGCACTGTGGCATCGCTATTGTCAGTGGACTTAATGAGCGGCTGTGCTACATTTATACACTAACAACGTCTTTATTAGGACCAGTCACAAACAGTTCTAGTAACCGTTGATATTGGTTATGAGTAATGATCTGAACTGTATGTTTGAAGGGTCCTTTGGCCCTTAAATCTGCTATGTTGTGCACATAGATGCGACACGACATTGTCATCGTTAAAGGAAATCTCCTCTAACAGCAAGAGATTACTCAATTCCAACTTTTGGCGAGCACCAGTTTTTGTATGCCCATCAGGTATTGATGGTACCAGGTGTTACTCCGACAGAAGGATAGCAAAATCAGAATGTGCCAAAACTCGATCTTTACGGCCTCTTTGTTACCACCGACAGTTGTCGTTACAGGCAACACAGGAAGACACAATTCCTTACAGTGCCTGACCCTGTGACACAATATCGATGAGAGGGTTTTCACTTTCCCTGAAAGCGCGACATGCATGACTGTAAACACTACAAACATTTATGAATTTCCTGTGATGTTTGAAAAGATGCTAATATGAAATATGTTTCTCAGAAAAAAATCAGAACAGAAAGGGAATATTAATTATATATTTCATTATTAGGCCTGAACAGGAATTCTTAAACCCCCACGCACGAAAGGCCCCTGAATAATTTCTCAGGGGAGTTTCGTTTGTGCTGTTGTGTGCATGGAAGCATTTATTCGCATAGCGTTGATCATTGGAACAGTGGCTAGCAGCCTTCGGAGATACATTTTTAACATACATGTTACGTTCACCCGCGTCATAGCATATGCTTATCGGTCCAATTTTTTGTAATATCCTGAGCGTCCTTACCTTATCTAACCATATTTGATAAATAAATAAATAAATAAATAAATAAATAAATAAATAAATAAATAAATAAATAAATAAATAAATAAATAAATAAATAAATAAATAAATAAATAAATAAATAAATAAATTCTAGTGAAAGCAAATGTCTCGTATGATTGCCAGTAGACATTTGCAATGAGTAAATTTATGTCTATTTATCAGTAAGCAACGAGTATGAAATATTTCTACTGCACCAAACCAACCATAGATAACTAGATATTTATTGATAAACAACCAGAAACTCTAATAATCAAGCTTCTGCAGGATTATCGTGTCCCTATTTAAAATTGAAGGCCTGAGGATGGCAGCCTTTCACCTTGATTAGCTTCCGAAACAGATTCCATTACGCCTAAAAGGTAAATTAGGGATCACTATTAGGTAAGTGGATCACTGAAATCAAAATGGATCAACCAGTCATATACAGTATGGTTCAAAATTATTGAGAATAGCTAAAGCATTTCATATTATTAAACGAGAACAAATCAGATAAAATTTAATGTATTGTGAAAGTGAACTGACCTTTTCATGTTGTGTAGGTAACAATTTAATATTTTATCAAGTCTCCTTGAGCTTCACGGCACAGTCTAAGACGGGTAGGCATACTTCCTATCAGAGAGGTTAGTGTCTCGTGAGTTATGCTGTCCCAGTATCGGACCACTTCTCTCTTCATGTCTTCAATTTTTGTCAACCCCTTTTGATTCACACATTCCTTCATCATCCCCCAAATGTTCTCAATGGGATTTAAGTCAGGACTATATGCAGGAAATGGTAATGCAGTCACATTTTTCTCCTGAAACCACTGCTTGGCATGTTTTTGCGGTGTGTTTAGGAACATTATCTTGCTGCAAAATCCAGTCATTTCCATAAAACACATGTGCACTTGGAAGGAGAAAATTATCTAATATGTTAGTGTAGCGTTGACTTGTCAGATTTCCCTCAAACACACACAGCGGGGTCGTTCCTAATAAGGATATCCCTCCCCATACATGAAACTTTGGGCTGTATTTAGGTCGTCGATACAACGGTGCTGACGCAGACTTTGTCCATATTTTCACATTATTGGGATATACCCATATTGAGCTTTCATCAGTAAAAATCACATTTTCCCAGTCAAAGATTTCATGTGCCAAACACCACTCAACACGCCTGTCTTTATGTTCTTGTTTCATGAGAGGAGAAGGAATTCCAGTCTTTTTCTCCCATCCAAGATCAATCAAATTTCTTCTAACTGTAGATTTTGATACAACTGTTGATCCCCTTTCTATCATTTCATACCTGATGTTGGAGATGCTTGCCCTTTGCTTTTTAGACGCTAAAATTCCCAGCCGGACGCGATCTGAGAAGTCCAATTTTCTGGGTCTCCCTGCTCCTTTCTGGTGCCCAAAATCCTTTCCCTCTTTACAATTCTTCCTAATCCTATACACAGTAGAAAGAGGAGTTCCTGTTCTCTCTGCCAATGTATTTACATCATCAATTCCTTGATTACACAACTCAAAAATCAACCTTCTTTTATCTTCAGCAGACATTGTTGACATTGCTGAGGAAAATGACGTCTGCTACAAATTCAGGGGAGGTAACTCTAATTGTACTATACTCAGTAGGCCAAGATGAGTTACCTCCCTTATACCATTACTTAGTTTTAAGTATCAGTGAATCAGTTGAGGTGTTTGGATAGCTCAAAGTAAGAAGAAAAATTCTCAATAATTATGAACCAGACTATATTACTGTAACACTGTAGGACATCAACCAGCGCATTATGTAACGTTATAATGAATCCTGCACATCCTCTGTAGCATTGTGCCTCTAATGCCTTTATTAGCTCCCGGACTAAATAGGATCCACTAACTACCATGGTATTATGTACATTGTCGACATCCATTACTGCTATACAGCTTTCATTTTGTGAATGTTAGATCGTGATTAATGGAAGTAGGGTGTCCAAATGTAAACTGTTAATGTTTTTCTATTATAAACAACTGCTGAGTTGATAATAAGACATGAAACTCTCAGTACAAAATTCTTCATTTTAACAACACAAAGATTTATTTATAACACAAGGATATGCACTGAACGCACTGAAGCAGAAACATTGAACGTCTTTTCTATGATTGCAGGAAAACTCAAAATCTGATAAATGTATATTTATACGTGTGAAAATAAAGAAACAAATCTGCATCTCCTATGTTTGATAAAAGTTTCAAGCAAATATATAACACTGAAAAATATATTTAAGGCCCTGACAGTACCATACTAAAAAACAAATGTTCAACATTGACGCCGACAGGCTAAACAAGCAGCTACCGACACGCCCACTGGCCTATCGTCATCCCTCCATCTACCCCTTCCACATCTTCTGTCTCCCTCTTCACATTTCCACACCGTCACTCCTAGTACTTATCCATTTTTTTGACATATTTTTCAATTATATATTATGTAATGCAGATGTCGTGCATTTCCAAGGGTGTTCCTTTAACACACGACAATTACTAATGTTTCGGTATCTCTCAAACAAACAATAAACATAACATTTTTCTAGGTACATAGGGGAAAATATTCTTCAGATGTTTAAAAGTGTGGGACCCTGGGTTCCGTATTTGGTACTCTCAGACTGTCAGACTCTCAGAGCAAGTTATGAATGGTTATCCGCAGACACAACTTATGTTTATCACGTACCTATATCAAACGCCCTTACTGTGAATAATGTGTGTCTGTTGTCTCTCGTATTGTATATGTTGCAGAGGTGGGGCCTCAGCTGATGTTTTGCTGTTGAACATAATGTCAACAAATCCGCCGATAAACAAAAACTGAAGTTTTGAGAAGCTTCCTTTTTGTTTCCACACCACATGTTATTCTATCTCAGAATGAAAATAAATATGAAATTTTGTCAATACTACGTTTGCTTGATCTGACTCAAGCGACAGTTTTTGTAGCACATGAAATAACAGTCGTGTGTTTTCCTTCGTTTGATTAATTTATACAGGATGAAAGAAGTATCAAAGGATTTTAAACAAGTGATGATACAACAAAGACAGTCAGAATATACACAACTGGTGTTGTAAGCGTTTACTCTTCTTAACAAGCTTCGATGAAAAACAGCAGGACTCCAGTTTATAACATCTTATAATTTCAGACAAGTAAAATGTCTGATATAAAAGAAACTTACACAATCGATAAGTCATTATATAACAACCATTGTAATGAAAGATATTTCGTACGTTAAACATAATGATTATTAGAATATAAGAAAGTGGAAGGAAATGTCACATCAATTGGTAAGGTAAAATCCCACACATTGAAACATATGGATAAAAAGTAGTAAGGGCACATCTATAACAAAACCTAAAGAATGGTAGAAAGGGGACAAATCCTATTTCTTAAAGCGTCCGCTCATCAAACTGATGACCCGGGTTTAGTTCGCCATAGGGTTACACCAAACTGGAATGTTGTTTAAAGATGGGAAAACATACTCATTCACAATTCAGTTTTCAATACTGCTTAATCTAATCTAACATATCCTTGTTATGATGGTTCTGTCTTAATTAATACTTACATGACAGAATCGGTAGCCAGATGAACGTATCATTGAATAATTTAAGTTTTTCCTGCTGCTATGGACAACGAGATGACAGTGAGGAAGCTGTTACCGGCTTGTAGTCACTTCAGACGCCAATACGGGAGCTGATTATTTTAGTGTGAGAATGGGTTGATAATGATGCTCGATGGTGGTGCCCTGGGTTCGGCATTGATAGCCTAGACTGTTTAAAAGCAATGGACTCACACGTTTACATTGTAACTGTCGGAAGCATTTGCAACTAGTATAGTGTGTGATGTGACAAATTAGCTGTAGCCAAGTCTTTGGCACTTGAAATATAATGGAGAACTATTGCGACTATTTGTTTAGGAATGTCTTTACCAACAGAGTGATTCCAAACATTTGGGAACATTACGTGCAGTGATGACAATAACCATAAAATTCATTTTCAAGAAATATCCAGTACGCTAGCGATCAAGTTTTGATCACGTGATTACTGTCTGGTTCAAGATCGGCAGTCATGTAAATGAGAGCGACAAAATATTTAATAAACCGATGCTTTTCTGAAATCATGTGGTGAAGATATTTCTCGGGCCCTCCTATCTACGCATTACGGGAATTTTTGATAACACGGCGTGAGCCACACACTAAAACAGATTCTGACACCGTAGACAATGGCGTTCTCTCATTTGTCTCGTTGTCCCCCAAAGTGCTAAACATCAAATAGAATTGTATGTTATTATGTATTGTATGTATTATGGTATCGAATTTTAACCGTTCCTTCATCAATAGTGCAGGTATACCACAGTAGTACAGATCAATGCTGAGTAAACAGACCCTTCACACTGATCAAGGAGACTCCAGCCTGGTTTTTGAGGCGGTGACTCGTCACGCAGAGGACTCAGGTGTGATCTCCTTCACCGACATAACTCCAAATGTATTCAGGTTGATGGGAACTCAACCGTTCATATTAGAGTGGCGAACGGCTAAATGTCCGTACTACTTCCGGTCACCGCTAATATGTAATCAGTAACTGAACACCGACAACAGAGTAACAATAGGTTTCCTCAATATGCTGAACGCGACACACTGTGTTTCGTGACATACACCGTGTGAGCGCTGTCTTTGATCTGTTATTGGACGTATGAGAGATGGAGTCACGCCGGTAATAGCGTGCTCAGGTGACGGCAAATCCTCTCATTGTAATCTGACTTTGATTAGAGCTCTGTTAACTTGCTAATGTTTCATGACTGACGTTGTTGGCAGATTTCAATGTCCTTCGTTATCGCTCATACTTTCAGGTGTGTAAGTTATGAATGTTGAACTGAACTTTGTAATATGTGCAGATGGCATAGATTGGCAATGAGTGTGTATTTGTTCCTTATTGTCACAACTGTCAACGAGAAGGCACAGCTGACACATTGTACCTAAATCCTGATCATATAACATAGACTGGGGCAATCTCTCTGTCATAACGTAGAACAATGTCGAAATTAATCAAATAAAAAAAAAATATATACACCAAAACTGAACGGCCTAGCCAAAGAAAGCATGCATTTTTGGATTTAACATACAAAACCAATCAACCAACCAACCAACCAATCAATCAATGGAAAACGACCATAGCTCACCTGAAAGGAAGATGATGCCGCCTGCCATCCCAACCAACATAACGGTAAACACAAACCACAGCATGACTTTCTCCGACTCAAACAGTCCGTTTTTCTCTTTCCCGGAGTGTAGCTCCTCGTACATGCTGGTCCTACCGTACGGGTGCCAGTCGGAAGCGTCCTGGATCGAACCTCCCACCACCTTTCCCACGATGTCTGCAAGGTGGCTCCCAGAGGCACCCATGTCGGATTCAAATGCTGGGTTGTCATAGCTGAGTGTAGAGTTCGCCTGTCACAAAGCAAGGAAATGTTAGTGTCTCAACAGGTATGCGTATCCAAAATGTGCGTTAATGCATGGATGGCTGGATGGAGAGAGGTATGTAGGCGCACAAGTACACATCTATATCATCTATATACTACATCTATAGAGAGATTGTAGATTAATGGACTCTGACCTCTTAGCTGTGTGAGCCCCTCTACACGGGTGGGGGGTACACAGGTATCAAAACGCTAACGCAACGATGCTGAAGATGGATACAGGAGCTCTGCAATGCTAATGTAAATTGTTTATAATGATTTCAACAATGATTTCCATTATTGAATAGCCATTTCTTGTTTGTTGCATGATATCCGCCTTCAAACTTGGTTCTACACTGTATTTTCATGCAAGTGTTTATTTCATTTCTTGTTGAACGCCCGGCACCCAGCAATGCTCCAGCTTGTGGTAGAAAACAGTCTGGACTAGACAATCCAGTGATCGATATTGTGCGCAGTCGTGCTACATTGACACAATATTAACCAGGCCTCTCACAATCATCTGCAGCATATCGTCATGGGGACGTATTACCCGCAAACCTCACATAGGTCGGTCTATAGTTAAGCCAGCGTGAGGTCTGCTGCAGCTTAGATGGGAACGTATATTTCACAGTAGGCATCGCAACTGAGACAATTGAGTCAACATATCGCATTGAGAGAAGAATTCAGCAATCACCGCCAGGCTTTGAGTTATCTTGATTTTACGCCGCATGGGACATACTGCATGCCGATAGCGGTGTGTCTAATGAGCGAGTGAGTAATTTTATTTTGTGCCGCTTTAAGTAATACTTCAGTAATATCACGGCGCCAACCTAATGAGGCAGGAAAGACCAGAGTGATGCAAATCCCAAACCACTTCGATGGAGCTCACCAGTCAGGGATTTGGTGCTGACTTGAGTCACTTAAACAGGGCGAGTCCTGAATTCGAACCCAATCCAATGTCTCCGATCACCCTAAGGGAGGCAACTCTTCACAGCGACTTGTCTCCGGCGGTAGCATACTTGCATATTTAACTAATATTCGTCTTCATGTAATTCATAGGGGAATGAATCATATTCATGCTTTCACTGTTTCACGTGTCAGGTCTTACGGAATCTATGTTTGACTTTTTCAATATGTTAGTCCTCTAACGGAGAGGCATGTTCGAATTGTTACTATCACAGTCACGTGAATCCATAAAAATAAATAATAGCTTAATTTTTTCTTCTGCCTGTCTGTGTACCGCGCAGGAAAAATTAATCTGAGTCTGCGGGGCCTTGTCAGTACATACAATCCGTTGCCATGACAACATAAAACACATACCCCATAAAATTTTGCGGAAAACATTTGGATCCTAAAGGTACTTGACGTAGTTTGTTTTCTTCTAATGTTCTAATGTCGACATACAACCAGAGAGTAAGCAGTCGAGTTTACACATGCATTGAACCTACTCCTTCATCCCATCTCCTTACTCCACCCCTCACCCTCCTTACCCCGCCCCTTCACCCCACCTCCTTACTCCTTACACCACCCCCTCGTCACCTCATCCCATTCACTCCATCCTACTCCACCCCTTCAATCCATCTTCTTACCCACCTTCCTCACCCCAGCCCCTCACCCGCCTTACCCTCACCCTTAATACGACAACGGGATCGTGAGCTACTTCCCTTTAAAATACTGGTCTATTGTAAATCCCAACTGTTGTGTTGTTAGTAAGCTTAGTGTTTCAGCGCTGTTCTTATACGTATCTGGTCAAAACAGGCTTATAGCCATGTGCCATTATAGAGCAAATTGATTCGGCATTTATTCTCGGGGACACACCCGGAAATAATGACAGCAAGGAATCAATGTGCTGTGTCGTGGCCTGTATGTTCAGGTTCAATGCGATGAGTCTCCTGTATACTAGTATGTATTTGAAGAGACAATGGCATATACTCTGGTATTGATTTCATCAGGCTGCAGATGACGCCAGTCCTCCATGCTGGCAGTGCTTCACTACTTCCAATAGCCGTGGACACTCTGATAACGATGGTCAACAAATAATACCTGTTTGTACACCTTCTTGATTTCGTACTTAATTAGCCCTTCCTGACACGACTATGGTTGGGATAGATAGAAATAGAAACTGAAAGAGATAGAAAATTTCCTGTTGATGTCAACGTTATTGACTTGATAATCACAATCACGATGAAGTCGACGTGATTCATGTAGACGTATATAGGCCTTCAATAACGAGCTTTATCACAAAGGATATATTCCTAGGTTAGAATATACAATCCTGGATATTTATTTAGTTTTTTCTCATTTCTAAGTGGTGACTAAGGCCATATATGAAACATTTCTGTTTCTCATTGCCGCGCGACCAATAATTCCAACCGACCCTAATATTTTATACCATTTTCACACTAGACAAAATGAAACTTTGACTCTCAAAATGTGTTGGAATCTTTCACACTTCTCAGGTTTGAATTTATGTTGGAGAAAATGTGTAAATTTTCATAAAATTTAAGGGATTTTGGACATAAAATAAAATGTAAAAACAAAATCCGTTCACCCAACCCATATTTTTTAAGAACGGCTACTACGGTCGTATCAGCCAAGTCAGCCTGATCCAGAGTCCCGTTAGTTGATCCTTACGACATGCAGGGATTGCTGAAGATCAGTCCTAACACGGATCTTGATGGGTCATAATTAGTTTGTGCTTGGCCACCCTAATTGTCTAGTGGGTTGTGGGACTGACCAGAGAGCGGACACAGTATATGGTTTAATCCTCGGCCGTACCAAACCAAAGGCGCGTTAGCAAGTTCGCAAGGGGATGAGACGGGACGGTTTGTAGTCAGTATTCAGTGCCACACACAACAGTACACAAACACACGCACACGCACACACACACACACAAAAGCACACACAAGCACACACAACCTCACGGGTGCTTGCATGTTATATAAAAACAAACATGACGCTGAACACTGTTTCACATCACCTTGTTTCTCTTCCATCGTGACGCTGGTATGTTAAAGTGGGGATACGGCGTATAAATTGATTACAATAGCTTTGCTAGTGAGTTATATGGGCGATGAATCCCTAACAGTACCTATAAAATTCCCTTTTGTGAGGACTGAATGAAATATCGCCGTCACATTGCTTCACACAATTGTATCGGGTTATAAATGGTCCAATCAGAGATCAATATTTCGGTCAACATCATCAATAACTGTGACATGAACAACTGTTATTTAAGGCAAACAATCGTCCACACTTTCGACATCGGCGAGTCTTGAAGCATCCAACAACTGATCCACAGTGTTCATTATCGGAACGACAAAAATTCGAACATGGAATGTTTGTGGAGTTTGAAGTGAAGTGGGCGAGCCAACACAGTCACACTTTGGCGGCAAAGAGAATGCGTCAAGCATCGTTTCTAACCTCGTCTTCACTGCTTCGTTACCGGTTATGTGACGTCAAAACGTAATGACGCCAACCAAACATAACAGTACATTGAGATTTGTATCATTAAAGTTTGTAAAACAATAGGAGGATACCTTAAGGATTCGACCCGAAGACAAGCGATTTACTGTTGTCAGCTGTCCAATACCAGTAAATGACTGGTGTAAAACTGGGTCGACCTTAGCACGCCGGATTCAGTGACAATCAGGTTTATAAAATGTTATTACTTGTCGAGATTTATCTTTCTCGTCAGGAGAACCATTTATCCACGTGGAATCAATAATGAATAACTTCCCCCCGGCAAACCATCCGTGATATCTGGACCGTTAGTTATCTGCAGAACATTATGTGAACGTCAATATTTACATAAAAGACAAAGTGACATCTTGAACTCTTTTCACATCTTCCTCGGACAACAATTGTCACTGTTATTTCATAAAATATTCGCGCTTCATTATTCATACTTATTCAGCTTTTTGTAATGTTAAATTCTGACTGAGACTCAATCTTCGATTACTTTTCCGCTCAGCTGCACTGGAACTGTATTGTTTTAGTTCATTCACCACATGTTTAATGGTCATTATGCTCTGCTATGAAGCGCATTAGTTCCATCAGAATGATGTATGTCAGTGTCTTGCGCAGCTATATATACTTGCCCCACATTTATCTCGGTGTAAGCTGTGACATGACTCAAATAGCGCTTAACACCAGGTAAAATCCAGTTACAAATACGCAATGCCAGTAGCATGGAAATGTACAGGCTTATATTTTCCATGACCAGTGTGCCATGAACAAAATCTGCTTATAGTTAAAAGTATATACAGTATATAACGTTAATAGTTAACTGGTAATGTGAATAGCGAATCTAGGGGAAGAATCTGGCCTACTGGTAGGGCCAGCATCTAACTGCATGAAGACCTGCTTCTTTGTCTGTTTCCTATTCCTGTAACTGAAGAGAGACTAAACGGGCCCACTTAACATTTACACAACTGTGTTGCAAACAAAAATGTTACCTGAAATAACCAATGGAAACATTATATAGGATCCTCCAGGAACAAAAGACCTTCAACGAACAAGATAATGTGACAAACAAGTCATTACGTTCAAACGGATCACGGCTGCACATTGTTACTGTAAACGCTGACCAATATAGCATTGTCGGACATAATAGTGCATTGTCCGTATGGAAAACACAAACTCAATAACAGACACGGAACAACAGGTCTGGTCCTAAAGACATACGTGACTTACGTTTACTACATATGCCAGTGGAACATATAGATATAAATCCTCGGTCAATTCAGATTTATGATAATACACCGGGGTTTGACCAGAGAGCTAGGTGTGCCTTTAGTCAGTTTATTTCCCGCACAGTACAATGCTTTTATTGTGTGTTGACAATGTCGTTCGCACACTTGGGAATCATTAGGCGAAACAGATCGCAGCGTGATTAACCGTGTTTTCATATTGTATTGACACGTCTTGTACTAGGATGGGAAATGCTTGATGTTCCAAACAGCAACCTAGATCCTCGCCGTATGGTGTAATTTTATTTCGTATTATATCCCACCTCGTCTGTATAAACAAGAATTATCATAATAGGAAGGATGGACTCAAGAATGTCATAAGGTTAATAAATAGGTTCTAAGTCTGTAAGGTAAAACTTCCAGATGTGCCATTATGCACACAAACAAGACTGCAGGTCACAGACTGTACCAGTATAATGTATGAAGGAGGACAAACACGAGCTTGAAACAGTCTTGTCACTTATCAGAGGTCAGGGGTCAGAGGACAAGGCCGTTACATACGGGAAAGAATCACATGTTCTTACCACTGTAATACGTATGGCGCCTTGGCGGGACTGAAAGTACACAAAGTAATTGCGACTTAAGGTAAGGTGTCCACCGTCAGACATCATATACTCGGATCTCTTGGCAAAATCAATCATTTACCGATTTCATCTATCAACACCAGACAATATCAACAGCGCTGACAAAATAAACATACGCATCGTCTTGTGTACGAGGAGATATGCATTGTCATTGTCTCGCGGTAACGCGGTACCGGCAAATGCAATTCCATACTGTGGCTGGATTATATATGCTGTGAATGAAAACACAGTGCCACTTAAGACTACTCAACCTTGTTTGTCATTACACATTTTTACATAGCCATGAAGGCCGAGAGGTTTTTGTACATAAATCGATTTGGTGCAAATCAAGGTTTATTTGTCATCGTGATTTGTGATCCTAATGGTTTTGCTTATTGTATTTTATGTCTGAGACAAGGGTATACAGAATGAGAAATAGCCCCCCAATACACATCAGAACAAGCAGATAAAAATAACGCAACTTTGACCAAAACGATGGCGCGCTTATGTAGAGAATATAAAACGGAACGGAAATGACAAACATTCCATAATCCATCGATTGAATAATTCCAGCTAGGACTAAGTATGTACATAGCATTGAAAAAACAAATACACATGTCCTGTTCCGCAGAGCCCCCCAAACTGCACGTATATATATACGTGTATATATATATTGTTCCGTCCACAGGCTTTCTCCAGAGACACCGTTCTTTACCTCATCTGACTTGTTGATTGGTTTAAGAAGTACTGTAATCACCTATCCGTGGTTGTTGGGCTATGATTCATCATCGTTACAGGTAGTCCGTTCCCACACCTGAGATCCCAGGAAAGCAATACTTCCTGCTCAGGTGGACGGTCAAACAAGCTGGTCTATTGTTCCAAAGCACATGACCTTGTCCAGGTGAATCACAATACAAGCGGTGGTCACTTCATCAATGGTATTGATTGGCAATGACCCTGTTAAAATCATTTACGCCAACTACAGTGATGGTTCGGATGATGGTGTGTTGTCGCCGTGGGAACCCACATATGGCGTTAATTTTACTCCATCGCATTGATTGTTGTCTGGCTTCCGTGTGCACTACATATATAGTCAGTAATAACGATGTCTGAAGAAACATATCGATATTGAGTTATGTTTGGATTTGTGTATTATGAGAGACAAATTGCTGAAAAGAAATCAATTACCTCGATCGACGTATACATATAAAAAAGAAACACGACACTGCGCGCGCGCGCGCGTGTGTGTGTGTGAGTGTGTGTGTGTGTCTGTCTATGACATTATATAATTATACTAAATTTGTATACTGAGAGAAAAAATAAGGGATCACATGAAAGCACAAGTGTTCCCTTATTTTTTCCAGCATTTTTTTCACAAGGTATGCGATTCAAGGCTTACGAAGAAACCTGGAAAGAAATAGAGGAACTCTTGTCCTTACATGTGATCCCTTATTTGTTCCCTCAGTATATACGCGTGTGTGTTTATGTATGGACGGATAGGTGTGTGTTAGAGTGTTTGTTTGTGCGTGAGTGCGTGCCGTCTTTGCTGGTATTCCATATACGTGTTATATTTACTTGCAAGAGTTTTCTCCATGGAATATCCTATCAGATGGCTTTTGTGGTATATCAATTGTATTGACAGCAACATTAACGGATGTGAAATCATGCGATTTGTCATTCTTCTGTATGAATTAAGGCACATATACTAAAGTCCCCTATTCTTCAACACGTATAGGGTTTAAATGATAATCGCTGGGACTGTCAAAGTATCCGTGGCTAGACAACCTTTAAGGGTCACTGTATGTAGGTGCTGGTTAGCATTGGTTTTTTTTAGATATACGCCATTCACAGAATAAATACAAAGATCGTGTGACTGAACTTACATATGTCACACGCTATGTCCGTATTTGTTCTTGTCAAGGATTAATTTGTGACTCCCCAGTCTGGCACGTCGATAGTATTTAACCACGAGCAATCCTAAAGCTGCAGTTGTATAGTGTGGCCTGTACATTACCGATTGTATATGCAGTATAGTAATGTATTCCACATACATTCATATGCTTTACATACATCCAACTTGTATGTGCGCACGAACAGTGGACACATATGTACATTATTGTGGATTGAGCATGCATGTCGTGATTCTTTTAGGGTCAGAGCATGTATGTCGTGATTCTCCGAGGGTCAGAGCATGCACATCGTGATTCCCCGAGGGTTAAAGCATGCGTGTCGTGATTCTCCGAGGGTCAAAGCATGCGTGTCGTGATTCCCCGAGGGTCAGAGCATGCATATCGTGATATACAGAAGGTCATTGGTGTGGTCAGTGATGGTCACTCATTAACATTTCATCAGACGTATGGCTTAAAGCGTATTTAAAGGCAATTATAGTATGGGTTGCGAAAGTGCTAACCGGACCATCACGGCTATTCTATGTAGTTCTGTTGTGTCCTTCAAAACTATCAACAATCCATGCGCGCCTGAAGCAGGGGCAAGGATTAGCCATGAAACGTCGTGTTATACAAAAACGAAGTTGTCATTAAGTCTTATACAGCCAGTGTATACGTATTTACGCGTCAAACACTAGTGTTTCAAAGTGTATTGAAAACAACAACATTTTAACGAAAATTGTTACGTTTTGGGACTTCACGGAGGTTCAAATCCCTGCTTCGATCTGATTCTGGTTCAAGATGAGTCAGAGTT
Organism: Haliotis asinina; assembly: GCF_037392515.1. Lineage (NCBI taxonomy): Eukaryota > Metazoa > Mollusca > Gastropoda > Lepetellida > Haliotidae > Haliotis > Haliotis asinina. Next base: position 14,065,078 of record NC_090282.1, on the reverse strand, counting down.
ATATTAGAGTGCCCTTCATTTATGAATTATCTTTTCAAAAGTCATATTTCCTTTTACACCAGCGGGATTTGTTTCTGGGTACAGTTAAGTCTGGTTGTTCCTTTGGACTGATGTTCTGTGTATATTTCATTGACGTGGCAAATGTTAAACAACTGCGTCAGTATGGGCACACACATTAAGCAAGACGTATGACATGAGGGGTTTCTAAAAGGTACAAACCTAACTTTAAGCTATAGTATATCATGTGTGCATGAAGTAAAATACCTTTGTATAAACGTTGACTTTCATACACATTTTGTTAATAATGTTACTCAAAAGTTCAAAGCTATACATACACAAGAATGGATTGCATCACTGTCATTGTGAAGTAAATGTTTCTGTTATAGAATGTTTAATCCCATACATACAGAGAGAATTATCTGTTTTTACTAAACATCAAGAAATTTCGATAGGCATTTGCTCGGTTTAGCTGTTCCTCACATGGCTTGACTGTCGAAACAGGGAGATATAATAAAGTACAGAGAGAACAGAATTTGTACATCCTGATGTGATCTTAATTGTGCAGAAGATGTATATCATTTCCTCTTAATTTGCCCTTTCCATTGGGAGCTAAGAAAAACAAATGTCCCAACATATTATTATGGATATCCTGATAGGGTGAAATTTTCTTTGCTAATGCGTATTGATGGCAGTGTCCTTATCCGTAAGTTGTCAACCTTTATCTACCAGGCATTGTCTCTACGGAATAAATACAATAACGTATAGAAAGTATGTACTTATATTGTTATTTGATGTGACGTGGTCCGATATGATAGGATATGGTGTGATATGATATGATATTGTAAGATGTGATATAACAGATATATAATATTGTATGGTGTAATGTGACATGGTATACGACAAAGCATGTGTAATGTGATGCTATACGATGTGATACATCTGATACAATATGACATATTGTGATGTGACTGTATTATTCCTTTCTATGATATTATGTACTGTGTTCTTGTATACTATGGGCCTTTGGCCTTCAGTGTGAATAAAGATTGATTGACAGATAAGATGGTTTCATATTTCACCATCAACGTCATGGCGATGTAGCCGATTAAACGGGAAATAGTGGCATCCGTACTGTCATCAGGAAGCTCAAACTAAGCGCCATCTGTGCCGACATGCTATCACCGCTGTTAAGAGTTGGCAGCGGATTTCAAGAACGGGAAAGAGGTTCCGAGGAGGATCCATGACGATGGAGACATATAACTTCTTTCTTTTGCAACTGCACGAGAATACCACGGCTGGGTAGCTTGAACAACTCAATGAATTGTTCCAGCGCACCTGTCCAGACCTCTGTCGTCATGGCTACAATCCATGACAGTGGGTTTGAGCTCAGCTCAAAGCTCAGATTTCATCACATTTAGCACCATCAGATCTCCATCCTTTCCAAAACATGCACAAAGAACTGCCTGTTAAACAGTGTACAGATTACAATGACCACGCTTTTCATGCCGTCGGCATCCATGGCATTGCCTATAGCATTGTTAGAAGCAGTGTGTGTTAGGGATTGTGTTGAAAAATCATTAGCGACTCCAGCACAGTTGATGAAGACAAACCCGAAGACTCTACAGTCACATCTCATATTTAATCTACATACTGAAGAGGCCTCAATCGCAAATTACCAGCCCATTTCCAACAGCAATATAGATCTATAAGACAATGTAAGTGAGGTAACATTTTATGTCACATCTGCAAAAGCTAGAGATAAGCCACCTTCATTTGACTCCGATTGTAGCTTGCAGAATGAATGATTGAATTCCCTTTTGTATTTTGTGAAACGGATCTGTCGGCTCACACAGACAAGTTGGTTCCATAATATTACAATATCACGTATTTGATACTTTTCATCATATCGACCCTAATCATCAAAGTAAACACATGTATATGAATGATTTAGTATTCGGCGATTCGGTTTGAGTAATCGATAGCTACAAATACGCTACTTCCTATACGTCTTGATGTGTAGTAATACAGTGAATGAGTCGGTCACAGCCAGATTGTATAGCAAGAGAGGTTGGACATTAGGTGTTGTTAAACCCGTTTCCGAACCACCAGCCTGATATTGATGGGACATTGCTAATTGGTGAAAAACGGCACTCACATACATATGATACAAGGGGAGGGAACTGTGTCAGAGAATCCCATACAATACATCCCCAACCTCTATGCAGATGGGGTGTGTCAAGTACAAAATATTGGACTTCGATTTTGTGGGTGTGGTGTTAGTGGAGTGCATATAGACAGACCCACTTAGTTCCTTAATGTAGGTATGTGTTTAATATAACTGTATTTGATTCTGAGACTAGTTTACCGATCTAATATCCGGTTAGCATTAGTCGTGTCTAATACCTTCACAAAGACGTCATTTCATTGATGGAAATGGAAGGCAGAAAAGATTTGTATTTGCTATTGTACACATTAGGTTATCTCGGACTATGTCATCTGGTAGAAGGGTGGTTCCACAAATACCATATTTCCTGTATGACGTGATTATGTATGGTCATGTCGTCTTTCAGTTGGTACTGTCTTCGTCCATTAGGTTATCTCGTACTATGTTATCTGGTAGAAGGATGGTTCCACAAATACCATATTTCCTGTATGAAGTGATTATGTATGGTCATGTCGTCTTTCCGTTGGTACTGTCTTCGTCCATTAGGTTATCTCGGACTATGTCATCTGGTAGAAGGATGGTTCCACAAATACCATATTTCCTGTATTAAGTGATTATGTATGGTCATGTCTTTTCGTTGGTACTGTCTTCGTCCATTAGATGAGTAAATACAATGTACTCAAAAGATGCGAACTTACGTCTGTACCAAAATGAGTGAGCGGGTGGCTGAGTGTGTGGGTGAGTGAGAGAGATAGTGACAATATTGGACATTGTTTAGGAATTATGATTCATTTATCTATAATGCCACCAGCCGAAACTGATATAATAGCACTGACACATATACAGGCCGTTTTTCGCAATCATGTTATGGCGAAATCTCGACATACAGTCCGTTTGAGTCAGAAACGGACCGATGAATTGCAAATTTATTATTGCACAAAATTGCCAAATAAATATAAATAGTACACATGTTTATCATATACTAATACCCAACAGGTTTCTTATATTTGAACCTTTTTCCGGACTCCACCAAAAAAGTTGTTTAAGAAACTATCATCATTGAAAAAGCAAAAGTTGTTATCTGTCGCAGGGGGTGAAACCGCAGAAACGGAACAGCCAGTCATGGCGCGGGATATCTCAAAATCTATTCCGGGAGACCTGTCGGTTCCTTGTCTATCGTAAGTGATAAACATGTGTACTATTTATATTTATGTGGCAATTTTGTACTGTGATAAAATTTGCAATTCATCGGTCCGTTTCTGACTCAAACGGACCGTAGTGTTACCCGGTGGTGTCCTGTATCGGTGGTGTCCTGTTGATAACGTCAAGGCACTGGTTCGATATCTGAAATGGGGTTTACGAGTGGGTACGTCATTTTACCAATATTCTAGCAACACCACGGCGAGGACATAAAAAATGGACTTCACCCATTGTACCTACGTGGGAATCGAACCTGGGACTTTGCTTTAACCCTCTAACCTTGAATTCCGTCTCTGACTATTCAACCTCGAATTCTGTTTCCGTGGTGGGGTTAACATCAGAGTGGCCGATTCTTTTCGAAATGAACTTAATATCTACATGCTAGCGGTTTACCGTCTATGAAAAGTAAAATAAGTGCTATGTATGATACATTGACGCTGTTCATTAGGGTAATTAGTTGTTTTATGTTCAAAGCGATGCCATGTTTCGTGTTATGTGTTTTCATTAACTGACACACGCCGCCTCAGATTCTACCAAATGAAATGTCAGTCATAGCCTCCTAAATTCTGGTCTCTGTGTGCGCACACACCTAACATCAGACCACAGGGATAAAAATGCCAATCAACTCACTGGATCATCCTAAAGTTATTGTCTTATAAGTGCTAGGGTACATTCTCTGGGCCCATTCGCCACCATTTCTTTCTGTAGGAAGTCACTTCACATTTCTATCTCATAGAGCTCTTCTCGCAAACGTAGAATGATTGAGATGTGACCGGACAGAAAAGGGAACCTTGGCACAGACTAGATTCGGGGTACTGGCCACGTTAGAGAAACAGATAACTAATATGCACAGTAAATGTCATTAATTGGCATGTTTGTAAATATATCATGAGGCTTTGCGAACGAACGAACGAATGAATGAATGCATGACCATTATATTGATACAGTGACATTTGGGATCAAATGGTCTGCAATGTCTGAACCGCGGGGTCACGGTAGACAGGAAGCCGGTTAGACTGTAAGCAGACAAGTATGGTCACTATAATGAGTTTAACAATATCCAGTGCTTTTCTACTCGGATATTGCAAGTAATAATGTCTGCCTGGCACAAAAGACTTTCATTTCCGCGTAGGCGAAACACAATCACGTTGACGGAGAAGATTAACCAGGGTTGTAACTCGAAATCGCCCACGAGACCGATCGCACATAAGTCATAAACTCCATTTCCCCCAGTTCAGTGAGACAACTGTATAAACATCAATGTTCATATATTGATAATCAATCTGGACCCTCATTATCAATTATTAGCACCATATGAAATCGATTTGTTCAATATTTTTGAATATTTCGGATATTTTACTTGGGTATACATTCCCTTGGGGGATAGTAAAAGCTGGTTCTGAATGTGGAAGCTTCAATAAAAGCCTGAAATAGAGTTAATTGCTCTGATTCTATCACGTGCTGTTACAAGTACAACACTCACAGACACAGTGTATGCTGATGTCATGCATAAATGCATACACGACTAATGCACTACCTCGTCGCTAGGTATATTGAGCACAATATAATATCACACGAAATCAGTGCAGTGTAGAAATCCATTTTCAAAGGCTTTCGCTAATGCATAAAGTCAATGAAATAGATCGTCGCACCTGTCAATTATATTTTAACTCCCGTCATTATCGCAGTTCAGGCTTATAGATTGCAGGCGTATTCACGGTATCAATAAATCAGCACATGTCTCATTACGGCAATAATTCTAAGCCCGCTAGAAAAACCAGGACAAGTGAAAAAGAACAGTTTAAAGATTCCCTTTCTGAACAATACCAAACAATAGAGTGTGTCCCAAAATGTACGGTTGACATAACGAAGAGACAAGTGAGCTTTAATGCTACTACCTGATGTGTAATAAAACAACTTTGTAAGCCAGTGGCATTGGTGTTCAGTCGGATGGAGCAAGGCAGTTGCTTGGACTGTGTGAGACGGGCCAAATTACGTATTCTGACTATTATCCACACCCGTACCAGCGGAGATGGCAACACAGGTACATGTCTGCGTAAAAGTAGGACTTGAAATAATTCCGTACACCACTTGCACAACTGAAATAGTGTTCTACGAAACGAAACATATCTGGTAGATAAGGTACACTGATAATACGTATTAGATGACTAAGAATAATGGCGTATATCAATTGTGCAACTTTAATGTGTGTTTTATGGAAAACATTTATCTGGTAGATACACAAGGTACACGTATGATACGTATTGCATGATTTGAAATAACCCCGTACACCAGTTGTACAACTATAATACACGTTGTGTAAATTTAAACATCCGGTTGATAGGTTACAGTGACAATAAATCTTGAAAGAAACCCGTCCACAACTCTACACATGTGATATTCATTCTAGTGTCAGAGTCCCCTACCCAAGCAATGCAACTGTGTAACCTACGGCCCGAAGAAGTACCCCGGTTCATTTAGAAACCAATCAGGTATTTTAGGAATCAAATTAACCTGTACATTAACAACAATTTCAATATGTTTTCAATGAATGAAATTCACCTGCAGATTCCATACAAGTTTAACACGTGTTCTGTGAATAATGTGAAAATATAAGTGCAATGCATCTGGAACAAAGAAGACAGCTTGCCACATACCTTGCCGCCACGGGCTTTTTTCTTGGCAGTAGTTTTTGGTTTGTGTTTTAACGGTGCCTCCGTCACCGTCTCTAATGTAGTTACTGCTGTTGCTGCTGATGTAGTGGTTTCCGGAAGACGTCCATCGTCGTTACCATCATTATGTAAAATGGGTTCACTTTTAACTTTGAGTATGCCCTTCAGGGAAGTTCCGTTTAATGTAGATTCGTGATGACCATCACTATTTGAGGCGTGGGCTGGTTGCTTTTTCTGATGTTCCGTGTGTTCCTCATCAGCTTGTGGTGCTTCCTCCATGGTAGATAGAAACAGGCTGCTGTTGTCATCACCTCCTAGTTGTGCCTCACGATAACTGCCATCAGTAAGCTCATCAAAGAGCTTGAGATAGGCGAGGCGAAATCGAATCTACATCATCCTACATTGAGGTATCTAAGTCAGAAATCGTTACGTCGAGACACACCCTTTGTCTTGCTCCATTTGGCGAATCCAGAACAGGTCGACCCTGTGAGTCGTACTTTCAAGCATGTGCTATAGGCTACTCATGACTGCTGGTGATCAATGTTCGTGCCTTCAGCTCGGCCTGGCTAATGGTCCGCTGCTTCAGCCTGTCGCTAGTCTCCTGCAATGATTAGAACAGCACGGACGTCCTTTACAGCTGGCGGAGTGTGATGAGTGACAGGGTTCCTGGTCAGGATTGACGAGATGTTTACCACTTACACGATTACTGCTGTGTCGTCAGAAGGTGACATGCCTCTAGAGTCCCAGATTTCTGCGTCACGTCGTAGCGTCCAATTAACTTAACCGGAACTGGCGTATCATTACCGCTCGGCCATCTAAAACCCAGATGGCGTGGTATATGATAACCCTTTCAATGTCAAATCCAGTATATTGATGGTTCTTTCCAAACAATGATTGAATTATGTATAATATTGATTACCTGATGCCTATAAACGCAGAGGACAATCACATCGCCGTTATGTACAAGTGATGTTTGATGCCTAGACTGTGCGTTATCTAAAACTGCAGGTCACTTGTTGAGTGAGGTTCTTCACGTTGCACGATCTAGGCGGGATTGTCAGAGGAAGACATGCCTCAGATTTCTAGATCACGTCATAGCGTCCCCAAGTGACCGGAAGCCCCACTGACCTATAGGTCAGGGAAAATCCCGAAAAATGCCACCCACTTCACCGGAAACATATTTATGTTTATGACGTATTCACCAAATATCTTGTAACGTGGTAACATCATGATAATCTTCCGATTATCTTCCACACTCTTCCGGTCGTCCGCTATGACGTCTAGGGATTTTCAGTGACGTAAAGGTTAGTGGGGCTTTCGATCACGTGGGGACGCTATGACTTGGCCTAAAAATTGTGACTCAGAGGCATGTCGTCGGCTCACATGGGCAATCCCACTTAGATTCTGTGACGTGAAGAACATCACTCAATGTTCTCAGTATAAAAAGTCTGTCTAGGCATCACACACCACTTGTACATAACGGCGATATGATTGTCCTCTACGTTTATGGCACCGTGTAATCAATATTATACATTATTCAAGCATTGTTTGGAAACTACCATCGAGACTCCGGATTTGAGACTGACTTGATTTCCATATACTACGGCCATCTGGATGCTGTAGATGGCCCAGCGGTAATGATGCGCCATTTGGTGATGAAATAAGGTTCTGCCATTAGCGCTTATTCAGTGCTTCTATATTGATGGCAACAGACGCTGTATTGATCAGATCATCCGTGTCGTATACCCACGGTGACATCTCGTGTACTCCAATGTAATTAATGATACAGCTATTTTATGATAATTACACCCTGGTTGGCTGAGGGGAGAGTGCACTTGTGGTTTATACGTTGGCTCGTCACGTTCAAGGCACCGTTTCGAAATTCGATATAATTCAGTATGTGAATGCCATTTCGGTTTTACTCCTTACAATGCTTGCATGCGGATAAAATATACAAACAAACAATCTACAAGTTAGAATTGTTATATTGCTTCAAATGTCTAAATATTTCATGAGTCAAAAATTACTCGCCATATAGCTGCATTACTGCTGAGTGCGACGTAAAACTAAACTCACTCACTCACAATTTACATTCCATGCTTCAGATATATCAGAGAGTTTACTTCATAACACCCACTGTGATATTGCTGGAATATTGCTAAAAGCGGCATAAATCTACAGTCACTCACTGCTTCATCACAAAGTACCGGCGCCCTTACGTAAACGCCGTTGTGACGGAGATCTGCTTGACTCCAGGTACATGCGCTGATGGCGTTTAGGGATAATAACATCACACACAAGGATGATCGATCCGGATTACATAAAGCAAAGCGTGAAAATAAGGGGGTAAATGTCACACTGTTACATAAGCTCTTGTCATATATTTGCTTCATCATGAGCTCGAGCATATCAAACACGACTACATCGTGTCCAATCATGCAACAGGGCACATGCACGGAACCTGGGCAACTGTCAACGCTTCGGTTCAGCGATGAAGCCCGTTTCCTCCTCATCATCATTGGAGGTCGATATGAACGTTTTGCGAACTCCGGTGGGCAGGATAGATGAGGAGAAAGTCACAGTGTGGGGAGCCATGCCCTTCACGGGAAGATCAGAGCTCGTGTGGTTCAAGGCAATCAAATCGCCACATCGACCAAATCGTGCGATCTCACCCCTCCCAGAGGTAGCTGTTTTAACACGACAACGCTCGACTCCACATGTCCCTTATAACAAGTGCCTATCCCGCCAGTGCAAACGTCAGTGTCCTTCCGTAGCCATTCAAATCGCCTGATCTGAACCCGATCGAGCATCTTTGCGACGAACATGATCGACGCTTCTGCAGTGGCGTATAATGGTCAGTTTTCCAGGGGCAGTTAGCCTAATACAATAAATACAATACATATGATCATCAGTGTGTCTTATTTCCTTCATCTAAGTTCAAGCTTAACCAACTCCGTTTAATTCATTTCCATGTTTTGGGTCCGTGCGTTTCTACATTTGAAGAATATTACATTCCACAACCATGCCACTGCCAAGAGCCCAGTCTACATTGTACCACGACCTTCTTTTAATCGATACACATAAGATATAATTACTTTATGTACGAGCAACGTTACTCCCATATTCATTTAACTGGGCACACTATACATGAAAAGAGGGGCAAACTAATCAGCCCCCTTTCCTCCTATTGTATTCGTCCAATTGCTAATGCATAATACTCCTTGCATGCTATATCGCCTTAAAACAACACTTTTACCTGACAGGTTCATCAAAGCGATATGTTAACAGCTGATCCGACTGCGGGAAATGGGAAAGTATCATATGGCAAAGAAACTCTTTACTTCACCTATTTTATACACGTTTCGCATTAGCATCAGACAACCATGTTCTTGCGGGGCTTCCTGCAGTGCGGCTTTAGCAATACTCTACATTGACACGGCCGAGCACGCCAGTGACCTTCTACTGTAAACCTACCATCGTTGACTACACATACATATGAAACCATCGAAGCCATCGAAGTTAGTATGTGTCTCCCTCAAATCACTGGGTATATCATTGTTCATCTCTTAAAATTCTTTGGTAGTCATTCATCGACCTGTAAATCAGAATTTTGACGGACTTGCACAGTAATACAAAAAATAGTGCACTGGCGTTTTTGCGACTGCAGTCCTTACGAATATCTCTCTGTCAAGATTTCATGGTTTCTGTCATCTCATAGACACGAATCAGCATAGATCAGGCATAAATAGAATGTTCCCGTTGTGTCTAACGTCATTTAAATTCTGGAAATAATTTCATCATGTGTAAAAATGAAAATACACCGCCATTGAAATGAAGACGACATAACAGAATGTCAAGAGAAATTAATTTGAGTATACAATGCAATGCCATATGGATATAATGACAACACAAAAGACGTTGGCAGTCCTTTTAACAGAAGAACTGCCAACAACAGTGTATTGGGTCTGTTTCCAGCTTCTCATGGGTGTCGACGCAGCCATGGTCACAAGACAAGACGAAGACCAAAATCATAGCATTCACTGGAAGAGCTGCTGCCTCTCCTGCAGGAATCATTGGGAACCAACGTGAGAGGTCTTGCTGATGAGTGGATCAAGTGGCAACCACAGTTCTAGTAACGACTAAAGACTATAGTCGTTGGTAACGTTTAACGAAACCCGAAGCAGACCATTCTGTCCCAACCAAATGCCATCCAAAGTCTGGCGGGTACACCTGGTAGCATCAGTATTTCGATGTTTTCATAAACATATGCTTTGTCAGCGTATCGCATGGTGGCAATCATTGGATTATCTAGTCGATATGTTCACAAAACAACATCCTACAGCTGCAATGCTGCTGAAACAAATTGTCCTGATGTCACAATTGTACAATAGACTCTGATTTTAGCAGAGGTTTCTTATGGATGAGGGAGTAATTTCACCTCACCTTGTCTCTTGACTCACTGAGAATAGCCGAGTGGCTAACGTGTTCGTTCGTCACCCCAAAGACCCTGGTTCGATTCCCTATTTTTGTGTCTTCCGCCGTGATATTGCGGCAAAATTGCTAAAAGCGGCGTAAAACAAAACTCACTCACACTCACTCACTGTTGACCAAAGGGTTCCGAACTTCACCTAACAGTACTAGCAACCTGATTACAGCAACACGGATCAACCTGCTCTTCATCAGGTTAACACAGGTACACCACGGTGTTCCAATCGATAGCCACAGCCATGGTGTTATGGAAGTAATACGCTCTCCTTATTTTGTATTGCATTGTTTAATAGGTAAGTCGTGCTGTTTGAAAAGGCGTTGTGTTAGCATGCCCAGTGTCCATTAACCTGACATGTCATTGATCTTAGCGAGGGTTAATTCCGTTTTGGTAGCCCGAATCTCCTAATATGCAAGTCTGACGCACTCATTAATCTCTTCTAGGGGTGTTGTTTTACATTGTGAAGCAAGTCGACAGGCCATTTCCTGTAGTGTTTATGTCCACAGTTTCATCATTAGAATCGATGTCGAGTTGAGGTAAATATTATTACCATTGTTACTGCAAGTTACTTTGGGTATTGGATACCTGTCATTAAAATTGGTTTTACATCTATTACACCTTCGTCTGTGATGTGATTTGTGCAAGTGATTATATTTACTGCTTCAGGAATCAATAAAATAGGAATATGACCTCAGTTACTTATAAAATGTCCTGTTAAATCTGATAAATAACTTTATGATTCCCAAAGCCTTTTCGCGACGTTTATTTTAAACAAAGTTATTCGATCTTAGTCAAGCGTGTTTTAAATTATTTTTGGATTTCTGTACCTCTGGAGAATGACAACGATGCGATTCTTTGAAGGACATTTAGAATAATGAATATGAGTCAAAGTTAGGAGTTACTTCTCTCTCTCCCGTCCGGTGACGTAACTCCTATACATGGTGTTCAACAACATGTAGAAATTGATAATTACTACTAAAAGCTTTGATGGAGTCAGATTTACCTTCCAAATTCAGAATTCAGCACAGCAAACTGTATAAGCAGTTTGTAAATCAAAGTTTATGAAATTTTGCGAAAACCACACTGGTGAAACATTCGTGACTACAAAAAGACTTTCAAAAAGACATCCGGCTTGACGGAATGACATGATTAGTTAGAATGCCTGGCGAAATATTTCCATGTGACGTCAACACGTTGCTTAGGTCACTGAGTGTGCACAAACTACACAAAGTAATCTTTCATCACCATATCCTTTGTCATCGAACAATCCCAGCGATTTTGAGATTTTTCTCGTCTACCGGTTAAGTATCTACGTAGACGCATTTTGCTCTTCATGCACGACAGTGCGCCAGTCAATTAATTCGATTCCCTGACCACACCTTATCAAGAGATGGTTGTTTCGAGGCGGTGGGGAAAGCCTTGTAGGTAAAGCGTTCGTTCGGCACGCCAAAGACCCAGGTTTGATTCCTCATATGGGTACCATGTGTGAGGCACATTTCTGGTGTCGCCTGCCGTGACATTGCTGGAATATTGCTAAAAGCTCATTCATCACTCACTCACTCACTCACTCACTCATTCACTCACTCATTCACCCATACACTTCCTTTCTTTCTCCATTAAAGGAGTTAAACATGGACTGGTACGTATACTGTGTATGAATTGGGGGTCCACGTAATCAAACCATAGGATCGAAATAAGTCCCGACGACATCAAGGGCCACTCACTACCACTCACTACATCATCACGACCAGAAGAACCGCACAAACATTTACGTGACTAAGTGGCAATGATTTTCATCTCTAATTCTCATTTTACCCCGCACGATGTTAATCTATGTTCCAGTAACAAAAGCCACGTCGTAGTACGGACAGGCAATCCCATTCTGACGTGACAGCTCAGACGCACATGTGTTGTGTTTGTCAGTGGCAGCAAAGGATTGAACCGCAAGTAAAATATTGGCGTAGATGTAATAACGAGTTACCTATGATTGTTGACAAAGATGGCAGACACTGTGGCGAAGGCTGGTTGTATACAAGCAACGTGAGAACGACGCTTGAAAATACGCTCTCAAACTCAGCCTTTGAGCTTGCCATTGAGTCCGTCTTGCTGACGGTGAGGATAGCATGGAATTCACCCTTCGTAAATATCAAAATTATGTTTGAAAGTGATCCCAAGTATAACATTTATTGTATCTTACGTATTTGTCAATAATTACTTACTTAGAGAAACTACCAGTTTAATACCATTATCAATTTACGTCTAACAACATCATATGCATGTTACGATATTTGACAATGACAAAATTGTGAACATCGATGAATGTGTGACATTAGATTTTGGTACTGTATGTACGTGTTGCTGTTTAGATTGTGGAAAGATGTTTAGAAAATGTTGGTGTATTGTGCTGTAAGTATATGAGGTCGTTCAGTAATGGATAACAGTTAACAATGATGATCCAGTATACATGATGGACAGTCCATTAGTTCTAGCGGAATAGATCATGACACAACGACCAGAACCCGTAAAAAACATTGGTATGACAACTAAATATTGACGAACACTTTGTTAGCATATAGTATTCGAACAGATCATGTTGAAAACCTTGAAAAGGTGGCGTAATGTAAACTTGTTTCGAAAAATTAGTTCCTTGAAGAAAATTAGTACGATATTTTTTGGATCCTTGTTTTCATTTGGAAAGCCATGCATTACATGTTTCTTATCACTTTTCAGTTATATTTGTGCTTTTGCATGTAGCCAGTTCTCAATTGCAAGCTGTTTTTCCATGGAGGGTTTACCTTAGTGCAAGACCAGAATAGATGAATAATTGTTCTATACCTTAGGAACTAAAGTTACTAGTGTCTTTATATCCTAAGACAAGATTGAAAAACGTTTCTAAAAATATGTTTGATGGCAACATATGGTGTGAAAATCCGTGTTGGAACCATTGCAATCCAAAGGGAATATAAAGGGAATAGTCTTTTAAAGAGGCCAATCATTGGAATCCGATATATTGTCGTCGTATAAAATGTTTAGTTCCAATTTCGATGCATGTTAGTTTTTAAAAACATAGCCCTGAAAAGTATTGGGTCCCCTGTACATTCTTATGAAGGTGTTGCATACAAGGTTTTAAACCATTTTCTAATGGAAGTTCTAAAATTGAAAAATGACAATAGTTTCAAATGCTTTTTCAAAATCTATAAGTTAAAGTAGACCAAGTATTTGGTGAGCTGCTGTGTATGCCATAAGGTCATATATAATTCTAGTAATTTCCCCAACACACCTACCAGGCGTAAAACCTTTGTGGTCTTCATTGATCAGTATATTAAGAAAAGGTTTTATCCGTCTAGACATTGTGAGAGATGCAACCTTATAGAAAACTGATAACAAAGAAATTGATCGCCAATTCTTTTAATATATTTTTGGCTTATTGCCTTTTAATGCATGTGATGAGTCCCCTTTTGAAAGACGAATTTCAAGAACTCCGCGGTAAAATCATCTGGTCCTGGACTTTTATCACTTTTTAAACATTTTAAAGCCTAAAGAATTTCTTCATACTCGAATTCACCTTCTAGTGCTGATGGTGAAGTTGCACTCGGGGACATCAAAGTGTCTGATTAGATTGTCAAGATTAAAATCGCCAGTATCCTGTTTTCTACACAGTTTTGTGTAATACCTTTTACTTCATCTTCTATTTCATGTCGGCTGGATAAAACATCTCCTTTATCATTTTCTACACGACAAATTGACTTATTGAGGAAGTTTCGTGATTTCAATCTTCCCCAAAAATATTTAGAAGGTTTTCCCGACTGTTCGGACCATATCGCTTTAGTTCTTACCATAATACCTGACATTTTTGTCGTGTTTATTTCTTTCAACCTTAGACTTAGAGTGTCAAGTTCTTTCATTAATTCAGTTTTAATTTCATGATCACTTGTTTTGTCCATTTTTGCCTGTAATGTCTTCTAATTGTTTCAACACACTATTTTCCTCTTTCTTTTCTTTTCTGATGAGTGTTTAATTGTTTCTCTTCGTATCAATAACACCAATGTTTCGAAGAACATCTGACCGTCAATAGTAAATTCTCTTTCATTTATATCTGTGTTTTTATTATGTGAACACGTTTCAGAGATTATACGTTTGACCATTTTAACATATTTTTGATCCCCTGAAGAGGAGTTATTAAATTTCCAAAAAATTCTTCTCCACGGTCTATTTCATTCTGGGTAAAGATAATGAATATAGGAGAGTGAGCTGGTTTAAAACTTGCCTCTATTGTGGTATCTGTTGTACAGGGAACCATGTTGTGAGAAGTCAAGAAATTGTCAAGCCTAGCCTATTTCAGTGGAGTTGGTTCCTGCCATTTATAGCTTTTTCCAAAGGGAAATCGTTCTCTCCACGTATCTAGAAGGTCAATTCCGTCTTTTAGTTTCAGGATTTCCTCTGATGACTTTGGAATATTATTATGTTTGTAGTTGTATGTATCAATATCATAATCTTGAATTAATCACATACAATTCACATACAATTACATGATCAGTTTTCAATGAATGCATCATTGTGTCAGGTTTATATAATGGATTGTCAACGTTTGGACCATATAGAGTGGTTATAGTTAGTTTGTGTCCATCTCTCTTAATCTCTACGGCAGTTATGTCTCCTTCATTGTCTTTCTTCACATTATCAATTTTATAGTCTAGTTGTTTTGCAAATAGCTACGCCTCTAGTATGGCTTTTATACGAACTAAAATATTAGTCCTGACATCTCCAGTCTTCCATAACCGGAAATGAACATTTCTTTTGTTAAAATCTGAACATTCCTTTACGTTTAACTTTGTCATTTAAACTTCAACAGTTGTAACTTTTATCGTATCCATAACAGCATGGATAATAGATGTTGGAGATGCAGCAAATTTTACCTTTTCCACAAAACAGCGTTATCTGACAGAACAAATTTCTTTTGGTACTGGCAAAGCCATGTTGAACTGTAGTGAAGAGTGGAGAAAAGAAGTAGAAAAAACAGTTTATTCATATGTTCCCAGGTAAGATTAATGCGCCAGTCTTGTGTTCTAACCAACACGCCTTTCCTGGGAGCCCTTCTTGGCACCTGAAAAGAATAAAAAGCATTATATGGATGTCACCGTTGTGCCTGGTACCGATCCATGTATTGATAATAAGCATTGAGCCATGGCGCTTTCAGTTGTTACCCATCTTACAGTACTCCTCAGTAGCAAGTGAATTACCCATTTGCGGCGTCCACCGCTGTGATGTTCCTGGGCGATTGCTACAGGAGGCGTTTTAACACACACTCATTTACGCACTCACTCACTCAGTTTGTGTTTCAAAGGTGTGTTACTTGCACACAGCACGGGTCACAACTCAGTTGAAGTTGGCCACGTTGGTCACGGAAGGGTTTTAGATGGGTGACCCTGTCTGGCAGCTTCTAAGATATTCTTTTCCCACAACGTAGCAAACATGTATTTTCAGCCTAGGTAAGTGATTGTGTTCTTACATTGTCTAATTGCTCACCCAACTATGAATGGGTACCCGGTGATATAAGTCATATGACTGGTAATCTTTTAGCACACACGCAGCTTGCGTTATCAGGGTCAATAATGAGTTAGTGCCTCGAGCATGAACAAGAACGTAGAAACGACGCTTGATAAATAGCAGTTATCATTAATATGGTTGCTCCTAAATTACTCTGACAAAAATGGCCATTTCCTTTTAAAAATATTCTCCTCTGCACAAAACACTGAATGCATATAACAAAACTTCTTACCGACATGAATGGCCACCATTGGGTCCTCGTCAGAGCTGCCAATATGAATCGAAGCATGGCCACTTCCGTCTACGTTAATTGTCTTGCCAGTGCAACTGCCATTCTCAAGGTTGCCGGAAATGACATCACAATAACTTCCAGCCGGAAGTCCGGTATTGAGAGTTTTGGAAAGGTCGTATCCTTCAAGGTTGAAGGCAATGAAGGCCTTGTTTCCTCTGGAAAATGCTATCTGATAGTCTGAACCAGCCCACCAGTTTGATAGCCCGGAGTAACCTGCGATGTTCCTAAAGGCAACCATGTTATACATCTGACGCCATCGGTGCTCACATGTCCACCCGTTGCCACAGGCCATACCACTGAAATAAAGAAAATATGGAGCCTAGATGCAAACTTAAGGCACAACGTGTTGGTAACCATCAAAGTTCTGGAATCCGATCTTTATTACATCGTCGTCAAGTCGCTGAGAAGAGTTGGCCAAGAAATGTGGGATTGTGGGTTCGAATCCCAATATACTTCAGATCTGTCAGCAGCATACACGTGGTCGTGGATATCACAGAATAATTGGTGAACGTTTTCCCCACTTCGTGACACGCTCTCATAAATCTGGAACGTCTTTGAGGGCATTTTAGAAGCTAATATATTATTGGCAGTTAATGGACAACAAACATGGGTGCAACGTTTCGATATAGATTCTTGTACCGTTGTCAAGCAGGAATGACAGCAATACACAAGTCTGTATCGAAAACGATGGCCTCACGAAAAAACTCAACATAACGTTTGTCAACAGTGTAAATCCTGAACACTGTTCACTGCGGTGTCAACCGAACCTGCACTCTACTACACCAGTTCAACATACCTTTGCAAATATATTTTTGCTTTAGGTTAATCTATGATTCCACAACTGAAAGGTACAGACAACAAGAAACATAACTTGTATTATGGGAGGTAGACTTACTTGATGGTGACTGGCTTGGTACTCATGTCACCGTTCTGAGGGGGTCCTTGGTCCGAGCTACCGAAGTTATACGAGCTCATCACCCTGGGGAAGCCATATGGATGGGCCAACATGAAGGCTGTAGCCAGCTTATAAGGACGGGGATCAGAGTGGGTGAGAACACCTCCACCGCCGCCATGGCCCCTTTGGTTGTCATGGTTATCGATGAAAACGACAGAATCATCAGAGCTTAGCATTCCCCAAGCTGATCCCCAGTTGGATAAATACTTCATGGGATTTTGCTTTCTGGAATAAGAGCATCAATTATTTCATTAATGAGAGATGCGTACACAGAATTAAGAATACAATTAATGGTCTTCCTATCATTTTGAAACCTTTAGAGTTTCGTATCATTATTTTTATTGTCTGTTTCAATTTTGCTTGGAGGCACTCATTACACCGTCCCTCACTTGGATCCCAGGCAATAACCTTGGAACCGAACAACAGATTGAGAAACAGCTTCCTTTGATCATTCATGCAATATAAACAGGTCAGAAATGCTGAAATCGGCACTTGGGAAGCCTGTTATGAATAACTACCATGGCCCTATACATTTTTACCTGAAGACTTGAGCCAACTTGATACCAAAAACGAAGTTTGTGATCCTGCCGGTGCCAAGGTACTGGCCCGCCTTGACCGCCTCACCGCCCATGTCGATGACCTCCTGGTAGATGAAAGGCTTGCCACCTCCAACGTCAGAACGGACATTCTTTACCCTCCCGAAAATGGCAGCCAAGTCACCTGACGTAACATAATATTAAAATATACTTGTCAAAATGCTGTCTTTTACTATAATGAATGCAAGATATTTATCCATCATAATATCTGGATAATGTAAAGGACTCCAGTTATGATGATTGGTCTTAACTGAATGTAGCCAGTGTGTATGGAAGTACTCAATGTGAGCTCTCAAAGAAGTTGCAAACAGCGAAACAGAGAGTATCATCATACACCAAATGTAACAAATCGCCTACCTGGCCACATATGCTTGGCTGCGTCGACTCTGAAGCCAGCAATTCCGATGTCGATTAAATGGTTGAGGTATTCGGCGATCTTGCCTCTCACGTAATCCTTGCCGGCTTTCAGATCGAGTAAACCGACCAGGCGGCAGTTCCTCACCTCTTCTGCGTTGTTGTAGTTGTGAATTTGCATGTCGCCACTGTGGCAGTTGGAACCGTCGTTGAAGTCAGTGGGACCGAATGGAACTCCAGGGAACTGCAGATTGTTGGCATCGTACGAGGATCCAGCTGTGCCCTGACCAGTGCCTCCAACTCCGGTCATGTGATTGATAACAGTGTCCGCATATATTCTATAAAAATGATATACCATGTATTGGCTTTGCTTATGTGTTCGTGTGGTCAAAAAAATATGATTCAAAGTTTCAGGCTCTCGTCTTATATACAGAGCATTACATCAGCTTCTTACCTTTTTTGTTAAGGCAAATATATATATATACAACACTCTCACAGATGTATATTTAAGTTACCTGACTGCACTTGGCTCACTCACTCACTGACTCGATATGTTTGCCAACCAATCCCTGATCACGTTTGTTAAGGTGTCAATCTCACCTGACCCCTGCTTTATTGCACCTGGACACCATGTCCCTCAGATCATTCTCCGAGCCGCTCCTCGTCTGCAATTTGTAGCTGACGGGCTGGTACCTCTCCCACCATGGGCGTCTGGGGCTGGTGACTATACGGTTCTCATTGGGAGGAGATATCTGTAGGTAGTCAGTATGTTGACGATATCAACAAATATCTCTTCTTTTTTGACAGTAAAGCTCCCCCCAAAGTATCAAAAGTTGGACTCGGTGTGACCGAATGTTGACGTTTCGTAAAAAAAACCCCAAAAGAATACTACCTGTTGATCGTACATAGAAAATAATAACAGCTTACATTTGATTTAACATTTAACTGTCTACACACAATGTAAAAGACCGAGGGCGGATACAGCTTTTTGAGAAAGGGATGGGGTAGATGAGAGTTGTGGGGTGGTGGGGTGGTGGGGTATGGGAGGGGGGAGAGGAGGGACAGATGTGTGTGTGCACAATATTGAGAATTGTGTGTGTGTGCGTGCGTGCGTGCGTGCGTGCGTGCGTGCGTGCACGCGCTCTCTCCATTTACGCCCGAGTGATATGGACATTCAAAACTTGGTTATTTAGTTAAAAAAGATGACAAACTGCATTGAAATGGAATTCATTGTTTAACCGGGAAAAACTTTCGTTTGAATGACTGGGATATATGTCCGGTATTCTAACCTTGAAGTAACGAGTTAGGACTAAAGGGATCAAGTCGTAAGTAATTCGAAGGAATAAAAGTAAACGCTGTCAACTGCTTGCTACGCATTTAGTTGATGAGAGTTTAATGGTGGTAGTTCTGTGAATATACAACGCCTTAATTGCAGTTGTATAGGAAGTTTTGGTGCTGACGCTTGATAGCTGTGTTAACATTTATCGAATACCTTGCAAAAAAGCTGTTAAACCATAGAACTAACACCTTATAAATGTGTTAATTATACTCTTAAAAAGTAGGGGATAATTTTTTTATTTACGATTAAACGTATTTAGGACATTTATCGGAGTCAATCAATGTTGATATGATATTATTGACTGTTTTGAGAGTGCATCACCATTTGCACTTCCTTACAACCATAGTTATTTGGATTGTAGTCGCAAGATGAGTGTCAACGTTAATGTTCTAATTTCTCGACCTTCTTGCAAAAAC
This sequence comes from Haliotis asinina, assembly GCF_037392515.1. Taxonomy (NCBI): domain Eukaryota; kingdom Metazoa; phylum Mollusca; class Gastropoda; order Lepetellida; family Haliotidae; genus Haliotis; species Haliotis asinina. The sequence goes on along the minus strand of NC_090282.1, from coordinate 14,045,057 downwards.
ATCACAATCAAGACTGGGACCCCATGCACGTATATCGGGTTACTGCGTTGTGCACGAGCGTACCATGTGTTGTATTTAGAGGTGGTAATAGAGGGAAATGGTGGTGCGTTCATAAGGCGTCTGTCCTGGAAACGTTTGTTAACGTTTACACTTCCTATCCAAATTGAAAGTTCATTATCCACTACATTTTTTAAGAGTATATAAAGCAACAGAGAGTAGTTAATTCTAATTATACACCAAATAAAACTATCCGATATGCATATTAACTAATATATTCTCATGAAAACGAATAAAGGAAAACATGAAGATTCCTTTATTTATTTCCAGACCTTCACCCACAGTGCAATATTATAGCACGACAAGAGACCCGGAAACATGTATAGGAGCACTTGCATTTTCATGTGTACAATGTAGACACATAAATACAATATAGCTACCTCACATGCTTAACATGTGTCAAGATGGCGTGGTATTTCCACATTCAGTCACTTGACACTGTACCTGCTATGTATAGATTATGTATACTATGTATAGATTATTTACTTGCCCTGCGACACGAAAAACCGTTGTGTCGAACTAGTCAGACTTGATTCCTTGGTATTGTTTCTTTCTTAAGGTCCCTTCAAATTCGTCACAACGGTGCTTCTAGAATTTTCAAATTCTTCTCGGTGATGTTTGTACATGAGATTCAAATGAAGAATTAAGAAACATGTTTACGAGTACCTCGAACACTTTTGTCAAAACAGTTATGCAGTGAATGTTACTGAAGTTGCAAAGTGATGTTACTAATTAGTAGCCATATGACTCCATCCGCTGACCTGTACACCACAGTAGCCATAAGGTCCGAGAAACCGCTCACATTCTTTTGCAATGTCTGACCAAGTCCACTCGAACAGGTGGACAATAGCAGATCTCCCCGATGCACAGTGGGGGTCGCTGTACATCGACGCTAGGGCTGCGGGATAGAAAAGGATAAAGAGGTATGTTAAGTCTTGGACATTAACGAGTGAGTTTATATTTATTCCGCTTTTAGTAATATACCGACAATATCACGGCAGGTAACACAAGAAATGGGGCTTTCATACATTGTGCCCAATGGGGAATTGAACCCGGGGCTTCAGCGTGACGAGCGAACGCTTTAGTCACTCGACTAACTCACCACCCCATGTTGAACATAGATGTGAAACAGATGATTTCTGACATATTTCAACATCTTGTTTATGTACGTTTCACGTTTTAACTACAGCTTCGGAACATTAAATCGGCCGCGACTGGCACATTCAAATCTTTGCATTGCGACCCGCGAATATCCGGGTTAGAATTAATCTTTAGCAACTCATGGCTGGTAATAGGAGGGTAGCGGTACCGGGCGAACTAAACACAAACATGCTGATGTTAAGATCGGGCTTACCCGTCGGCAGCAGGAACGACAGAAACAACATGGGAATCATGGCAGACGTTGCTACAATGACGTAGTTGGAAACTGTCTGTCTGTCTTTTATAGACTGATAACCAGATAAGGCCAGCCTTGACACATGTCCCATACGACAGCATTGTTCTGGTCACCTTCACAAAGTTAAATTTTTAACCTTAACAATGTGACTATGCGCTGTGCATTCTGGAAAAGCTTGCGAAATCTACGCCGTATCTATGACTTGCAATTATATTATCAGTGAATTAATCTTTGGAGTTCAAACAGGTAAAACTACATTAAAGTTATACATTATACTAAAATAGTATTCTTATACCCAAAAGGTGACAACGTCACAACTACACTATGACTAATTGATTGAACTAAGTTTTGTTTAGACCAGTATCCGATCAGATCCTGTGAACTTTTCTTCGAAAGATTCATTGGATGGGGTCGGTCGTCAACTTTTTGGATCTGATAGTGACCGTTCTCTAACATGTTTATCACAAACTGAATCATTGAACATGCCGCTACACGCCAATTTCTGCCTGTTTCCGATCGCCCGTTGGGCGTCCGCGTTTATGGAAACAATATGAATGAAATCAAGTAAATCCAAAGGTGTAACAGTATAGTAGAGTACATAAGAATGATGCATGTAATTTGCAAAAGAGAACAATCGACCTTCCTCTTCTCTTCTCCTCTAAATAAGGAAAGACACAGAGTGAGTGGAACGTGCAGCCCATGTTTGTCGTGAACGCTCACCGTTGCTATAATATGTTATATGTATTGACGTGTATTATGTTGCGATCCCCCACATGCACACTATCCAGTTTCACCAAGGACTGCTACTAAAATTGCTAAATCCCCACTTACGAAGGTGGCGGTGATAATAAATTAATTTGACATGCAACTCAGACTTGATCAAGATATGCTTTGCTCTTAATTCGCACGCAGAATTAAGTCAAAGTTCATGAGAGGGACATTACGTGGAATGTATAAAATTATAATGGAAGGGCAGGGAATGTCCGCCTTATCACGAACACCTGTCTCTGATTCACCAATACGTGACTATGATGCAGTCTGAGATTTCATTTTTAAAACTGTAGCAGATGTATATTGTGACGCATAAGATTTTATGTGAAATACTGTTTCTTTTTCCATGAAACATCCTTTAAAAAGTACACTGTTTGACTGAAAACGATTCGTCACACGTTCGGTAACTGCCAATTGCAGTTAGCGGTACATACACAACTCGTTACAAGACTGCACAAAGGTGTCGTGGACACACATTACAAGCTGACAATCAGTGCAGGGACAATGACTACAATCAAAGGTTTGTCATACGTGCACTACAGCTGTATATACTGAACAAGAAAAGAAACGTAACTGTCTTTTTGCACGTTTTTATACAGAAGACATAAACATGAACGCTTACTTTAATTAGATTTCATTTTTCGAAAATTGTGGTTTATTTTTTGTGTGTTTAGTATATATGTTGTTCTGGATCAGTACACATACGTCAACTGGGCCTAAGACCGTCTGACATGCAGGAGGCCAAGTGTCACCACAAGTGTGTTGGCGAGGTCGACACACTCGGTGATTGCTGTTGTGGGGAGCCATAACTTACTCACGAGGCCATTGATGGTGGTTATGGGAGTCTGACAGCAAATTGGCAGATCTGCCAAATTCCTTAATGTCTCCTTCTTCTTACCTTAGCAACCGAAAAATAACGATGACAAAGTTGCTCGGGTCCTTCATAAGTCAAACGTCAGCGTCTTGCCATGGCCTTCCAGTTCTCCGTATCTGAACCCGATAGAGCCACTGCCGGATGAACGTGTACATATATATCAGTTACCATTCTGACTTGCACACCCGGCTAATACATAAAAAATGGAGGACGATTCCACACGACTGAATGCATAGACACAGACGTGCCAAGGAGGTGTAGAGCACTGCCACCATGCGCGCGCGCGCGTGTGTGTCTATGCGATATGCGACGCATAGATATTATAGTGGAACGCCTCATGACGACGTTGTCAAGAGAACCACATTTAAGAGGCCCCGTAGTGCCACCGTACCTGACATCACTCACTAAGACATAAGGATTCGAATCATGAATCTTGCAACTGGCACATCCCGTACAAGCTCAACACATGTCGACGTCATCTGTCCCAGGCTCTTTACGTCCTCGCATCGACGTCCTCAGTGCTGCAGACACCATTACTGGCAGACAGCACTTCAGTTAAAAATTATCTTCTTTGATGTTCCGTTTACTTCTCAATGTTAACAGGACCTCGTAGATCCCATGATCTATCCGTAAGAGTTTGCGACATCTTTCAGATCCTCGTACAGTATGAAGTACTTGCTCCATCATTTGGTGCCCCAAATTAATGTACAAAACGTGGACACACTCGTCAGATGTGGCCCTCCTTGTCTGATATCGGCTTTTATCTCAGGAGCGCTCGTCGCTACTATAAACTCAGACATTGTCTTGTCCACGTGACCCACTATATAACAATAACGACAGAAAATAGTCAGTCTCAATTATCTTCATTATGCAACGACAAACTTGCATTGAAAACTCTAATACATTACATCCAGTTAAATTTTCGTACCAGTTCCGTTTTCGTATACCACAGCGGTAAACATTATAAATCCTCTCAATCGTTCATTTCTGCAGAAGTGTGTTTATTCAAACAATTCTAATTGGGACTACATTGTGCCTGTTACCCGGAGTAGCCGTGAAAAGATGAACAAATATGTAGTTCAATATTTACCTGAACCGGTCAATATCGTGTCGAATAAACCAAATGAAGCAAGAAATATATGTGCAACGAATTCTTTCCATCGAAACAGTTGAGGATAATCTCTCCTCTGTACGGCTTTAAATGTTTGTAATTATCGACTGGCATAAGGTATCCGAGTCTCCCGAATCGATACTATTACTTTGATCATATAATGTCATCAGTTTATGTAAAACTTATTATATCAGAGGCAGTTCTGTTCTGTCAGTATTTTCTAAACAGTGGTAGGAACTCTGCTAAAATATAGAACATGCCTCGCCTGCCTTTGGTCGAAAAGGTTAAGGGAAGCTAGGAAAACGAAAAGGTGAACTAATTATTGAATGGAACTAAGGTATCCAAGAGGGAATATTGTCTCGTTGTCGCATCAACAAAAGCAAATAAAGTGCCAATATTAGTAAAATCACGACAATGCGACAACGCGAAATAAAGGCCATTTGTCGCATTCCACGCGTTGGGTAATTTTGACACACTTTGTTTTGGCAATAACGCGACAACGCGACCATGTCCCTTATAGGATTCCACAGAGGCCGGCAGTTCTGTGGCAAAGCGTCTCATTAATGCACATGGAAGAACTGGCTTTATACATTTACCTTGGGCATGGTACATCTGGCATGGTACCTCTGGCATGATCCTGTTCTTGCAACCACGACCACAGGATCCTGACAAGATTTAGCTATAAACTCTCTCTTGCCTTAATTTGTGCTTGATAACGCAAACATACTTTGTATATTCGTATTGCGTTAATGTGAGAAGAAATAACATGGAAAATGTGATGTGTTCCATTTTTATGAAAAAAATATTTTAAGGTATATTCTGTGCGAGCTGAGGAGAGGTACTCTGCGTGACTGATACTGTCGATTTATGTCACCATGTTGATGCCTTACACATGTTTCAGCTGCCCAGAAACCGTTGTACCCACAGAAGTAAAGTCACACTTCTGTATGTTGGGATTTACATAATGATATTGCGGTATATATCTACTGATTAAATCATGCTTTATGATATTACATGGTACTGGTTCTGAACAATATTCACGCAATGGGCGACACATGGCAGAAATTGAAATTATCTTTGGACCATCTGAGTGGGACTTTCCTTTACTCCTCTCTAGTTAAACGAATGTTTAAGTATAGAATAATAACTTAAATACAAATTTACAATGAACGATTCTTGTATTTAGCCTAAGTAAATGAACACGCTATCTAGTCCGGCACACAGTGTATCAACAACATCAGACCAACATGCTATGATGTAACAAAATGCGGGGGTAAAAAACCACAGGAAACCAATAACCCAGTGGCGTTTGTACTGCACAATTCATTGGCGTGACAGGTACTATCTGTACCACGGCCAGCCTTCCTCGAGATGGCTGATCAGGAACTGGGCGTGTCTGACTAGTACCATGGCCTTAGTGGAGGCTGAGACTCCGACGCATTGGAGATGTAGCCAAACAAGATGTATATGTACTCATGGACACAAATAAGGGAACACATGAAAGTACAAGTGTTTTATAGTGTCCAGGTTTCTTCATATATTGCACTGTGGGTGAACATTCTAGAAATAAATAAAGGAACACTTGTACTTTCACGTTCGTTTTCTCTTGTTTGTTTCTGTGGGTATATCTTAAAAATCGTATCCTTGACATAAAAGCGATAATGGTCCTTGAAGGAAATCGCACGCAGCAGACGACGGGAAAACAACACAACACTTTAATCATTTCTATTTCTGTGCATTGTATTGCATTGAGAAACCTTTCTATTGCACAGCACTTCATGTATAAGAAGCCATTTATATACTTTACAGCAGAAAAAAAACCTGACAAACTGATTTGCGGATTGCATCACAATCACTGTTTCCATGGACGTCCTTCACTTATATGTTTTTGTACATGATGAATAGAATGTATACAATATAGGAGACAGATACATTGTCATTTGTGTTGAAGAGAGCAAATATGACAATACGTTTGCTACATCTATCAAGCTGTGTATTTCCGTACAGACAATAATTATTATACATGTTAATGTTTTAGCTGCCAATAATGAAAACGTAAGACTTCAAATCTGTTCGGTTTATATAAAATAATTTCATTCTTAGTAAGTGGATATAAGTGACAAAACCATCTCCATAATTCTAAATAATGCATACTTATGCGAAAAGGCTCCGAACACACACGGTCACATATGCCTTGATATTTAGTAGACAGACATCAACAGGAAATACTTGAGCATCTTCGTTATTTGTAGGATCCGCATTTACAAAAAATATTTCAGTCTTGACATCAGCACTTGCATCATTATCTTCAAAGGCTGCATCGTCATGTTCAGCAACATCGTCAAGGTCATTCAGGACAGCAGCATGTATTTAATTATTGAAAGACAAACAAACATAAAAGTAAAATACACATCGGGAATGAAAAAAATTGACTTAAGGCACAAACTATTTGCCTAGTGCTTCTTGTTCACATTTAGAGATCGACGATTTGCTATCGATTGCTGCAAGGACATACACAACCATATACATAATCGTCAATACATGCACATGTCTGGTATTTGTTCGTGTACCCATTAACTCACGGAACAATGTCGTCCAATAAATCCATGTTTGTCTACAGTGTACAAACATACAATACATTTCATACCTTCAACACACTTTCTTTGATCTGAAAGCTTTCATCCCGTAGTACAATGGCATGTACTTTCTGAAGAGATTTCATATAAGTATGGAAATGTTTTTTGTTGTATCTGGTTTCATAGTCACGTTAGCTTGAATCCCAACCCTCACAATGATGGGTTTGTTTACACATATGTTATCAGTGACAGAACATTAAATGTCTTAATAATCTTACTTATCCCTGCAAAATATCAAGTAGCATTGTGTCCACGTGAGATCATTCTTAGAATTTACCTCTACCAAAATCTGTTCTTGACATAATGGAAGTCTTGTTTTTATGCCAAATGCGATAACCTGTTCGACTTCCCTTTTCAGACAAAATATTCTGTTTACCTTAGCAGACAACAGAAACCATATTTTTGTCTGTCTCTCTCGTTTGGAATTGATATACACAACTGAATGAAAAGCAGAAGGTGTTCAGGAATTTACAGATGTGGTTCAACCATGGTTTCCCATATTGAAAAGACAATAACTTCTGTTTGGTAGTTCAAAGTTGAATAAACATTTAAATAAACATTTACTCCAATGTTTTAACCTCATGGACTTCAAAGATACTACATTTGAGGAGACTTGAAATACAATACTTGACCAAGGTTGTATTTCTAGATCTAGATGTGTCAATTACTTTTGAATTATGTTCTTCTCCAGAATCAATGTGTAAGCGTTTTGTAGATTATCTTTCATGGGTTAACAGTTCTTAGTGTCACGTCTCGACAGGAGGTCCTATAGTCATTTGCTTTTAAACATAACAAAATCCATTTCTAAGTTGTAACTTTTGTTTATTCCATTTATAGCCATAAATGTCTTGGGTTTCACGCTGCTTGATATACATTCATGTGCCATATTTTCGGTTGTCAGTCACCTAAATCACCTAGTTCTATTGATTAAAAAGCCCACGTATATCTTTGACAATTATTCTTGGAAACATTCAGGCACCAACACGACGGATGGGAGATCCGACCTTTGCCCCTAGAAAGAAAGCAAAACAAAACATCCTTTAAGTAACGCATCAAGGCTTAATGTGTTTTCGAGCTAGAAAAAAGCCACTTCATAAATTTATAATATCAGTAAAGCCAGAAAACCACTGTTGAAATAGATATATGTTGGATGAGTCAATTATTATGTATTCTTTTGTGCAATGTAACTGAATCTTCGATATTTACGAGTCCATTGTGTATACTTGTACTCATACAACTACATGCGTGGTCAGAGAGGTGACGATATGATGATCAGACGTGTTTGCGTTATTCGCAGTTCAATTTTTCCTGATATGTGAAGATCAGGAGACTAACAACAGCAAACCAAAACACCAAAAGAAATCATCACATACAAATAAAAACAAACAAACAAAAAAAAGTTAAAACCCAAACAGCAAGGTCACTGGATTGTCTGGTGCAGGTTTGAATATATAGAGACTGCCATCTGAGTGCTTCTTTAAACAAGGAACTCTCCAATTTCCAGAATCATGTTTGTTGTAGGGAAATATCTGCACAAACACCATCCTACTCTATAATGTTTTTTTTCAAACAGCAATGCATTAATCCCAATTATTTACCAGCATGGATGGCCAGCATGGGGTCCTGGTCAGCGCCACTGACACGTATGGCGGCGTGTCCACTTGCATCAACATGGACTGTTTTGCCAGTACACTTTCCGTTCACAAGGTCACCGGAAATTACATCGCAGTAGTCTCCAGACGGAAGTCCAGTGTTAAGTGTCTCTTCGAGATCGCCTCCCTCGAGATTAAAAGCAATAAAAGCTTTGTTCCCTCTCGAGAATGCTATCTGATAGTCTGAACCAGACCACCAGTTGTTCAACTCTGAGAGACTAGCAACGTTCCTGAAGGCAACCATGTTGTACATCGGGCGCCATCGGTGCTCACAAGTCCATCCGTTGCCACAGCTCATATCACTGGAATAAACAGAGAAGGAAACGTGAATGGAACCAATTTCCTAATAGTGCTTTTATTCAGTTGTCTGTGACGACATTAGGGTAATCGGTTCCAGGCAACTTTCAAGGCAGTAATGATTACACTGCATTGCACGCAAGGATGATGAGAGCAGATTAACCGAATACTCTGGCCAAAACATTTCCGGGAACAATGTTGTCTTAGTTATATTAGACTTTGCTGGATGTGTTGATGCTAGATGACATTCCTGGATGAGGATCAATAAAATTTATGATACCATGTTCAACTGTCTTCCGAATCCATTTCCATGCACGTGACATTTTGAGAACCGACGGTAAAAATATACCCAAAATATATAACATACAAGAAACTGACACATGGCTATAACTAAACGTCCATTGTCCGATTTCGACTTTGTCATAGGGTCATGTTTGTATTTTCTGTCAGTTAATGATGATACCGGGGCTGGAGGTAATAAGCAGAATCAGATAAAAGGCCCTCCGCATGTCAAGAAAGACATTCATGCAAAAATATTTTGCCAAAACATGAAGCCTTGATTTTGCAACAAACATACCTTTTGATGGTCACCGGCTTGGTGCTCATGTCACTGTTGTGAGGGGGTCCCTCATTAGTGTCAGTCAGTGAGAAGTCGTATGAGCTCATAATTTTGGGGAAGCCGTACGGATAGGCTAACATAAAGGCTGTAGCCAGCTTGTAAGCACGGGGCTCGAAGTGACTGAGGATGTCCCCAGGTGCGCCGTGATCTCCATGATCCCTCTGAGTGTCCTGGGTATCAATGAAGACGATTGTATCGTCAGATCTCATCATACCTTTGCCCCAGTCAGCCAGTAACTTCATAGCCTTTTGTTTCCTGTCGATAAAACAAATGCACAATTTGACAGTAAGCATACGAGCTACTGTTGGTTGCTTTGAACCATGAACCATGAATGAAATAGATGTTGTTGTTCCATAGGAAAGTTCCTCAAATCTGCCAATCTGTGTTTACTGAAACACAATTCTGAGACCATATCTGAATTTCACTAACAGCATATATGATGCTACAAAAAGTAGTGGGTATTCCATGTTTGGAATATATGATTTAGGAACCAATCTATATGAATGTATCTAGAACTAGAATATGATTATTTCATGCAAACATGTTGGTTCTTGCATATGCTTGCATATGCTTATTTAATGTGCGCATGAACATGGTCAGGGTAAAATCCGAATTTACAGTAAATGGGTCAGTGTGTTCATACACACCAAACAACATGTGGTGTCTGTCATGAAAGGAATGGCTACATGCAGTTCATCAGTAATCACACGTCTTTCAATGTGGAGATAAGTTGGTGAGTGAGTTTGGTTTTACGCCGCTTTTAGCAATATTCCAGCAATATCATGATGGGGGACACCAGAAATGAGCTTCACGCATTGTCCCCATGTCGGCGATTCGACATGACGTGCGAACGCTTAACCACGTTACACGTGTTAGAGTGAGTGGCCACACGAGTCATCTACACACATTGCATCTGCATATCCGACGTCAAAGTGTTATCCCGCAGTAAGGAGGGGGCGTAACGTCACTTTGGGAAAATTTTATGTGTTCGAATGTTCACTTTGACATAATAGGGGCAACAGAGGCTGCCATAGATGGAACGAGGTATTTTCATACCCTTAAGGTCAGACTAATAGTTTTGGGGGTGGACCGGTAATAATAGGGGTGGGATCATCGTGAGTGACAGAACAAATTTACATGTTATCTACGGAAGTGTCAATGAGCAAAACTGAAGTGACAACATACTGGGCTCACATTTGCGAAATGGACAGTACAACTGTACAACTGAGTGTACTTTTCTAGTCGCCGCCAGTACCACTTGCGTATACCTAGAGTCATGACACTTGTTCACTCAAACGTTTTTCACTAGAATCTGGTGCGATAGATGCTCCAGTCTCGAGGATCTCTGCAACTGACGATACTTATTTAGATATGGTCATTGCGCATTGTTACCTGAAGTACTTTGTGAGCTCGGCTCCATAGATGAAGTTTGTGACTCTTCCGCTACTAAGATACTGGTCGCCCGTGATTGGTTCACCATTTCCCGTGTCTATTACTTCTTGGAATACGAAGGGCCTCTTGTTGTGACCAAATGTCCCCGAAGGAAGGTCGTGAACTTGATCCATAATAGCTATAATATCTCCTAGAAGGAAATTTGGTACGAATGTCTATTATCTTTATTATTATAGACATAGTTTGTTATATATTACGTCCACTTTATCATATGGACTCATTTAGCGATATATACGTACGAAGTAAACATTTGAGATTACATAAACTGTCCTGTACGATGAATATGTATCTTGTTAAGAACATGTATTAATCCAACATCTGTAAGTGTGAGAGTTTAGTTTTGAGCCGCACTCAGCAATTCAGTGATCAACAGCATGAACATTGATCTACGCAGTTGGGATCCAGTGGCATGTGTCAACCAAGTCAGTGAACCTGACCACCCTATCCCATTTGTCGCCTCTTACAACGAACATAGTCGTCTTCACGGGCATTCAATATCTGTACAAACCTGGCCACATGTGCTTGGCAGCATCCAGCCTGAATCCAGCAATACCCATATCAACCAGGTGGTTCAGATAGGCAATAACTTTGTCTCTGACGGAGGTCTTGTCAAGTTTGAGATCTACGAGGCCAAGCAGTCTGCAGTTCCGTATCTCGTCAACATTCTGAAAGTCGTGGATGCTCAGGTCTGCGGTATGGCACGTTGACTCGTCGTTGAAGTCGGAGGGGCCAAATGGCACGCCCGGAAATTGAAGCGCACTCCCGTTGTACGTGCTGCCAGCAGTTCCATAGCCAGCGGCACTCGAGCTAGCCATATGGTTTATCACCGAGTCCCCGTATATTCTATAAATAATAGCGACACAACATTTTCCATATCCACTTACGCAGATTGGATCGTACAAATCTGAGTATGTCCTGAACTTGTGTTCATGAATCACTATCTAATAGTCATGATAAAAGGTGCCCCGGGCGTACACCCTTTACACCTGTCACAAACACACGCAAGGGTTACTGAGCCGCAGATACCACACCAACGCCTAGCACTTTTCTCAATTCAAAGTCAGCAGTGTATTCTCACACAAAGTTTAACATGAACCTCTCCCAGTTGTAGTCACGAGTAAAACAACATATCTTTTGGTTGATGATATAAATATAGAAAGGTGACATTCTCTCCAACACACAAAATAATCGGGAATGCTTACTCGACCAATCTCTTATTCAGTCATTCGATAACTAATAATTGTTATTTCCTTTTTGATTCTTGGTGTTGTGTTACAAGTGTGTATTTTCTGTGTATTGTTGTTAATTAACTGATAATTGTTATTGGGTCACGACGCTTAGTGTTTTGAATGATAATTGTGATGGATCACATTTCGTATGGTGGATGGTCAGCATTTTTGGGATTTTGGTAGCTGGCTGTCCGGGAATTATCTGCCCTTTGTTTTCTGTTTGTACTTCCGGGAGGCTGCCAGACATTTCTACGGTGTTGGCGATGGTCGTATAGTATTCCCAGAAATTATTGAGAATCATGTTGCGTCATGTAAGTCATTACGTTTATTAACTTCTGGCGTTTTACTTACATAAACATGTTAAAACATCATCCTTTTACAGTCTCAGTCTTGTTTTAGTACTTTGTTAGACCTCCTCGCTCAGCAATGCATGCCTGAATACGCCTAGGCACACTACCCATCAAAGTTTGTAGGTAATCGTGTGACAGGGTATCCCAATATTGGACCACCTCGGCCTTCATATCTTCAATATTTCTCAGTCCCTTTTGGTTTATTCTGTCCTTCATGACTCCCCACACATTCTCAATTGGGTTTAGGTCTGGGCTGTAACTGGGCCAGTCTAAAACTTGAACATTTTCGCCCGACAACCACTGTTTTGTGTAGCGCGCAGTGTGTTTTGGGTCATTATCATGCTGGAAAATCCAATCATCTTCATACAATGTTTGTGCTGTCGGAAGAAGGTGACCATTTAGAATGTCAACGTATCTTTCCTTTGTCAAGTTTCCCGTGAAAACACACAATGGCGTCACTCCGCGAGCCGATATGCCACCCCACATGTGAAACTTCGGGCTAGGTTTTGGTCGCTGGTAGATAGGTTTGACAGTATCTTTGGTCCAAATTTTCACACAGTTAGGGAAAAGCCAAACAGAACTTTCATCCGAAAAGAAAACATTATCCCAATCTTGATTTTCATGAGCCCGACACCAGTTTAAACGTTTTTCCTTTTGTGCATCTTTCATCAACGACGAGGGAATTCCACGTTTTTTCACCCAATTAAGTCTCTGTAATTCCTGCCTAACTGTTTCATTGCATACCTGAGGACTTCCTCTGCTAATCATTTCATTTCTGATGTTCTCAACACTTTTCAATTTGCCCCTACTCACAATCTGCCCAAGTCTTCGGCGATCCACAACACTGAATTTCCTAGGCCGACCTGCCCCTGTTTTGTGCTCTATCCCGGTTCCTGTTTGAATATTCTTCAAAGTTCTGTATACTGTAGACATGGTATTCCTCTGTCACTTTAGCATCAGCCTCACCCCTTTCAAAATCATCTAGAATGAGCTTTCTTTTCTCTCTTGCTGTAAATTCTGCCATGTCAACACAGGAAGCCGTCTGCTCTTGACCTAATGAGCTGCCTTCTAAGCCTTCAAGAGTTGTCTCCCTTATTTAGTATGCTTAGTGCATAGTGAAAGCCCTTTTTCCAATCTTAGCATCATTAGAAAAAAAAACAAAGATTTTCTCAATAATTTCTGGGAACACTGTATGTGCCCGAACGTTTGTGAATATATATAAAAAAAGGCTGGTTGACGTGTTGCGACGGACACATTCACATTTATTCACTAGAGTTTACATCGCCAACAAATCCGTCAACGCCGAAACTACTGTCAGACCACTCGCCGTGTTACATTCTGCATGACTGTTTCTCTCTGAGACTAACACTAAGACTTTGGGGAGTTTGCTATATTATATTTTGTTACCCATTGCCTTAGATTTTGTCGCATTTGTATTGTATTTGATATCGATATTGTGATATTGACTTGTGACTTTGTATAACCTGCTCTCATTGCCTTAATACAAGATTTGAATATTTTAACTTGTCATTGTTCTGTTTTGCTGGTTCACACGGGATTTCTTACATTGTTTGTCACGGTAAATTCTTAACCGTTACAGTTGAAATACACAGATTCTCCGTGGGTATTGAAGGATGCAGGATGTGGTTACTGGGGTATACAGGATCTGAGTGATTATACGGATTATATGGGGTTATTGAAGTATTCAGATTCTTTGTGGCTTATTACACCTCTCCTAGCGACTGTGGCTTTTGACTATCAGGATCAGTCAGTCAGTCAGTCACTCACTCACTCACTGAGTCACCCCTAGCATAAACGATTACATTTATTACTAGTATAATCCTGTCTGGACATCAGTGACTCAAACTTTCACTCAGTCACTCACTCTTTACATACCATTTCATCTATAACATTTCTCGTTAACCGATCCTGTGTGGTTGACAGTGAAGCTCACCTGACTCCGGCTCATCTCATGCACCTGTCTCACTCACTCACTCACTCACTCACTCAGTCATTCTCTGCATATAGTCTGGCTGAGAAACTAATTTACTCGTCCATGTGTGTGACATTCTTCTTTGACAGTCCTCTGTGTTAATGTGTGAAACTTTCCTGACTCCAACTTTGTTGCACCTGACTGAGTCACTAACTTATGCACGTGTGTCTTCTTTGACAAATTCCCGATCATGTGTGTAGCTCACCTGACTCCCACCTTGTTGCATCTGGCCACCATATCCTTCAGTTCTTGCTCAGTGCCGCTCCTCGTCTGCAGTTTGAAGCTGACAGGCTGGTACCTCTCCCACCATGGCCGATTAGGATTGGTGACGATCCGATTTTCATGAGGAGGAGAGATCTGTTATATCATGGTGGCTTATAATTAATCGAACAAACCAATATCTTCTAAAGCGCAAAGACACAAGAGTTCAAAAGCAACCAAATCTTCGGGAAGGGTGTTGACAGGAGGTAGGATGTACACATGGTTTACATGAAAACAAACAGCTTACATATGTTGGTGATGTTTAAGCATTTTAGGAAAATTATGAATTCATGATGAAAATAATAGGTATAAAACAGGTTGTACCATTTCTGTACCTAATGCCGATAGCTATCAGGCATTAATAGTTATAGGAGATCAAAATGTAGACTGTATTCTTGCTTATTAGTGGTCGATTTCAAGTTTCACCACGACAGCTCTAGGGGAAACATATCGTGTTATGCAGCTAACCTTTAGAGTGTTGATATCAAATACAGCCGATAAAATGGCAACCAATATGGCATCAGTCATCTTGAAATCAGTCCACCGTAAGAGCAACTGCCAAAATCCTAACCGTGTGTTTAAAGAACGTGTCATAATTGCTGACACGTAATCCAAAGAAGTCATCATGCCACATCATGTCATATCAAACAGGATGCGTTTCACTTTACATCGCTCCATACAATTATAAGGCTTAGCTCTTTTCAGAGCTCGTTAGTTGATAATATAAGTTTATAATATGTTGACAAGGTGACAAAATATATATACGTGTCAAGGAGGTGTAGAGTATTGCCATCGTGCTCGCGCGCGTGTGTGTCCATGATTGCAACCTTTTTCTCATGCATAAGAAATGTCTGCTGACTGAAGGCAGTATTTATTGTCAGATTCCGTCTATATCATGGATAGATGTAGTGATGCTACCAGATGAACGTTAAAGGTCGGTGGACAAGAACATTAGTGACGATAAGCTATGGAGAGAAGGCCACCTGGTGTCTCTCCTTGAAGCTAAGGAGACGTAGGCGATGTTGAGGGATTATTGTCGTTAATGTTGTGGGAGATGTACACAGTGAGATGGAATGTCCTGGTCGGCGTTATCACGACATAATCATGGCAACATCGTGTGATAAGAAGCGTACTGATGACTCAAGGAACATTAGCAAATTGAGAAGACTTGGCATTGAAAGACATATGATATCAATTTAAACGTCCACATGAGAGGTCCTCAAAGCATGTTTTGGTGTACTGAATCAGATTGTTTTATGAGATCGTTGTCCTGACAGTAAATGGACAACGGCATTTCCATAAGGGAGTGCTGTACTATTTCCATGTAACCTTCAAACCATAGGCAAGGTAAATAGCAGAGTGGCACGTCAAATGGATGAGGGCGACTGTGCTATACCTAGCGGATCCTGCAGGAACACCTACACACTTATCTAGATAACAGTTCCTATGATAGGTGAACGACCATTGTCGCCTTAAGCAAATAATTTACATTATCCTTAAAGGCAATATTCACTGTCAAATAACATTCTCCACTTGAAAACTCCTAGTATATATAACGTGATACCTGAACACCACAGTACCCGTATGGTGCAAGGAACCGCTCACATTCGTCAGCAATGTCTGTCCAACGCCACTCGAACAGGTGCGTGATGGCGGTGCGTCCTTTCGCACAGTTAGGGTCACTGTACATGGACCCAAGAGCTTTAGATATGAAGAAAAGATGTAAGAGCATCACAATGAGGAACACTCTAACAGGTGCGCGATACACGGTTCAGGTCACTGTACATGTGCCCTAACCTACAGACATGCTAAAAGATGTAAGAGCATTACAATACAGCACACTCTACAAGAGCACAGTATTTGCTTTTGTATCCTGCCATGTCATTTTATTTCCACTTCAAAACTACCCTCCAGACCTTCCCCACCCCTACCCCCGACATCAACACATCACGGCATTGATAAAGGTTAAATAAATAAATAAATAAATAAATAAATAAATAAATAAATAAATAAATAAATAAATAAATAAATAAATAAATAGGGAAAATGCGTGCTGTTGTTATTTCTGTGTGTGTATCGTTAGGTGAGCAAAGCTAGGATCAATTTTGATCAACCAACAAAACCTGGAGCCTTCATCTAACTCAGGTGCGTTTCAAGTCTGTTACAACACATTGCGACTGTCCTGACGTCAGAGATGAGTTCGTACAGTACATGGCAGCAGCAAAGGTGTTTCCAGAAGGGTGGAGCGTTTTCAAATACTGTGAAATGTGATTTATTTAAGTGTAGTGGTGCATATTATTGTACTTAATTTCAGCTTGAGTAAAGAACACAGTACTATAAATCTTCACGTTTCTGTGTGGAAAATCACTCACCCGTCGGCAGGATGAACGTCAAACACCACAGTGGAGCCATGTCAGTGGGTACTAGCTTGTTAGATAATGTAACTGCCTTATATAGACTGTTATCTGTACCATGATTGTACAGACACCATAGGTCGCGTCCTTCACCACTGTACATGTTGAAAACAGACATGACTCAACCTAAATTCTTTTTCACACAAATGATAAATTTTGACGGATGTGAACCGGACAGATTGAACCCTTTGTGCTCTATACTTCGACACTACGACACTTTCCAACTCTCCATGTCTACTCTACGACACAAGTGTACAGCACGTATGTGCTGTTGTACGCTCTACGACACTTCTGACACTATATATCTGCGCTATGGACACAATTTGCGCTACTACACAATTTATACACAACACGTCACAATTTAATTCTGGACTCACAAAAGTCCAGAAACTCTCCGCACTCTGGCCACTCTCCCACAAGGAATTTGGCAAAAATAATCATGCAGCTGTTATGTATATGTGCTAAGCATGAAAAAAATGCAAAAATGTTTTTTTTCGAAAACTTAGAATTTAAATTCGCTCGCGAACAGTGGCCAATGGGCGAGAATGTTTAATTTCGTCCAGAATAGATGTTTTGGAGGTTGTAAATGAATGACATTTTAACAGTTGCATGCGTTGAGCTTGTAAGATGTTTTAAAGATTAATGGAAATGGTAGAGAAGGACACCCCCACTTGGGAACTTGGCAACAGAGAGACGCCACGGTTCAGTGGTTACAACTGTACGGCCTTCTGTGCGCTCTGCTCAATGTATTAGGGATGGTGATGTAGATGAAGGCTACGCAGGAAAAGTAGGTGATGTGGGTATACTATATTCTGCACTATGACACAGTTGTACTCTCTACGTCTACACTTCGACATCTCCAGACACTATACATTTGCACTACGCTACCGTCAGGCACTATATTCTGCACTATGACACAGTTGTACTCTCTACGTCTACACTTCGACACCTCCAGACACTATACATTTGCACTACGCTACCGTCAGGCACTATATTCTGCACTATGACACTGTTGTACTCTCTACGTCTACACTTCGACACCTCCAGACACTATACATTTGCACTACGCTACCGTCAGGCACTATATTCTGCACTATGACACTGTTGTACTCTCTACGTCTACACTTCGACATCTCCAGACACTATACATTTGCACTACGGTGCCGTCAGGCACTATATTCTGCACTATGACACAGTTGTACTCTCTACGTCTACACTTCGACACCTCAAGACACTCTGCATCTATACCAACGGTATACGTAACACCAGCCTCTAGACTTGAATCTCGTCCGATACGTTACAGAAAATATACAAATGTTCTTGAACACAGTACATTACACTGTCATTACACCAGAATGACCTAAAAGTGCATCTCATAGAAGGGAATTTATCAATGTATCATCGATGTTTTCGAATGTAATGCTCTATAAACATGTTGATATGATCTATCCATCTCGTGTAGCTTTGGCCACAAATTGGGCTCCCCTGTATCGACTGTATTATGATATACCAAGACTGATTTACCGCTAAACCATAATTAGGCTTTAATGATGAATCTAGATATTGTAATGAATACTGTATGAGTAGGTATGGTAATACAAGGATTTATGAAGGCAGTCTTTCTGTGAAATTGGCTTGACAAAGGACTGCAGGGGATGATAAGACGGTCTCATTTCCGACTAGAGCATACTAATTATGGCATTGAATTTCTTGTGGTACTTGTGTCCAAACGCGTGATGAAGCAGAGAAACAGATGATTTTTGTGACAGACAGTGTGGGATCAATTTGCTGGCCATGATTTGAGGTTGGTTAGTCACTCTCCACTTCTGTGTGGTGATTGATCACGGGTGTGTACACAATAGTCAGAAGTGTGCTTAAAAGATGAGTTAGCATGTAATAAGCAGAAACGCAGCCCATGGTCAGCTGTCTCCATTGGAAAATCCGCTGGAAATGGTGGCATCCTCGAGTGACCATTCACGTCGCCTTTGTACAATGATCACCTATCTGAATGGGAATATAATACGCTGGATAATCGAGTTTACGTTTGCCAGGAACTGAACACCGTTCCAATCCAGTACTTCACTCCGGTGATAGAGTGGCAATATCTCGGTCGCCATGATTTGATAGGGTGTTTGTTTGTTGTCAGTGATATTCCAGATATATGTCGGGGGCCTGTAAACAATCCTGTCTCTACAAAACAATCCAATCTTTTGCATCAAACAACGATGTTGGGACATGACGACATATATGAACACAAACTCTCTACCGGATCGGCACGTGTACTCTATTAATCGAAGTGACCATGAATTGATATAATTCCTTCAAGCTGTTGCAAGTGTACACATTATTGACAGTACAAAAACGTATCGACAGAACACACACGCAAATGGACATATGGTGTTAGTGAGGTCAAACAATTTAACCTGGCGAATCATACAGTTTTATCCAATATGAAAGCAATCCCCAAACGTAAAGCTAATTATTTGCGTGAAATTGACTGAAACTTGAAGGCCATTTTGCTACTGACTACAATGATCTTAGCTCCTTACAATTGGTTCCGACCAATTGTAAGTTTTGATTGTAACTTACAATGATCTTAGCCTACAATCGCTTTGTGCAAGTGGATGGCGATTGTAGCCGAAGCCTAAGATCGCGATCTTAAGGATTTACAATAATTGCAGCTCTAAGATCGTTTTGTGCAAGTGGGCCCTGGAAGACATCACTCGTATGAAGTTGCATCACCAACCTTTACAGATCGGTTACTATGACGTCACAGTGAACTGACATGAATGATCTACATGCTTCTGAAGATTCTTAGCTTTAGCTGTATTTTATCCCCTACCGGGATGTTGGAACTTTTGTTTGCCTATTTTGTGTTGATTTCTTTTTTGCGCGCTTGGATTCCGTACATTCAATCGATACTCAAGCCATATGACGGCGGTCTGTAAATAATCACACAGTCCTGTGTTTGAACTGTGATCCATATGAAGGACATACAATCGACAAAGTCAGCGTGTCTGACCATTTGATGTCGTCATTCGCCTCTTTCTGAAGTGATGATTTGCTGAAGCCATTTCTAAGGGCAAATCAATACATTTCTTGTCTCTCATATTTAGTTTTTGGTATTTTTTCCTGATTTCTATACAATGTTAGTTGAAAACCTAAAGCCGGAAGCTGATGTGGATTCCTGAAGTCTTTATACATGGAAATTAAATTTATCAGTGAATAAACAAACAAACAAACAAATAAATAAATAAACAAGGAATTATCTTCATGTGGCCTAATCCGCATCGGCATTGATTCCCTTCTTGTTAGTGTTCTTGTCTTATCTAACTGACAGTGAAATTAATGAATTTCTCCAACCTGCACGAATATACAAAATACACATGACTGGTGATATATTTAAATTGATGTCGAAGCAAGTTATATTTAGCGACCAAAACAGGCCTCCGAATAGGATACCGCTTAGCTGAATGAACTGCATCACAATACTTTCTAGGCCATTCTGGTGACTTCGGTTACTGTGAAGCCAAAATAAAGTCACATCACTTGCCCCTCTTCCATCTAAACCGTTCAGCTGGACATGTTAAATTAGAACTATTAGATTACACTGTACACATAGACTCGCACTGTTCCACAATTTATACTTTTGTCGAGTCGTGTTGACATATTGTAAATCAAAAGACTTGAGTGGAATTCCCAGCTGGCTTTCGCAAGAGGTATTAAACGTGAGAGGTGAAATGTCATTTATATCAAACTTGTGACACATTTGGTATCAAAGGAGCGAAAACGGAAAAGAATGAATTGATCTGAAGTCAGAACTGCCATTAAACTTCTTAAAGCAGTGTTCTCGGCGATGTCATTCAACTTTGTGACGTCATAGCATTGTATGATCCTGGTGATGTCAAGTCATTGTCAGGTCATTAACTGATGACGTCACTGCGTTATGGCAGTTCAGTTGTTGCGATATGTACATGTCCATGTAATACATTTTTATTAAACGAGTGAATGATTTGGTATCAAACGAGCGAATGATATGATATGAACTTTGTTTTTGACACCCCGATATCATCTTCGATATCTCCGACATAGTGGAGACGTCCTCGGTCAGATGTGGCTGTCTCGGGATGACATGGGGCGGGATATGAAAAATGAAGTATAATAATCATTACACATTATATGCATTGTGACATGAATCAACCCTTATCACTACATATCAACATATCACTACAAACAACGGCGTAGGAGGAGTGATTTGAATAGTAAATGAATTATCACAATTGTGTACATTATTTGATGTAAAGTCAACAATCAGTATGAACTTATATCGATATATTGATAAAAGTGTAATGACAGATTCTTCATAATTATGATATATTTGCAACTCACCAACCTAGCTGTTATATACTGGGGATCATTAACTCGATCCGGTAAGATTACCTTATTCTCCTGAATTGTTTGAATTGTATTTTTTATCCTAGATTCACATTTATTTAATCCAAACAGACCCCACACCTCAAAGGGTTCTATATTTCCCATATGGGTACAATGTGTGAAGTCCATTTCTAGTGTCCTCCCGCCGTGATGTTGCTGGAATATTGCTAAAAGTGGGGTAAAACCAAACTCAGTTTGTCAGTGAGTCAAGGCTGAGCTGGTAAACTTTGAAACCAGCTTATTTTTTACCGTACGAGTTATCCACCTTGGCCGCCAGAGCGCAGTCACTACATCCGGCGCGGAATAGCTAAGGAAAACAAATCTGGGCACGTTTGAAATGACTCTAAGGATGCAGAACTATATGGAAAAACATAAAATAGGTCCTCTGTTTGAGGTCAGTAGTAAAATCAAGTTATTCAGTTTAAAAAGTTAACGATGTCACGAGTGAAGGTACAACTGCGTTCACTTAATGCAATCATTTTTTGTCACTTTCCGATGCGGAATACATCTAAGTCAGATATTCAAACTGAGAAGCCTACAATTATTCTGGTTCTGTTACTAGCAACATAAGAGTCTTTCTTGTCCTCATTATATAGGTGTGTCTACGTCGCTGACTAGAAATAATAAATAACAGTTTCTTTTCGCAATTCAGGTTTCTTCTTTTATAATGTCAAATAAATACTAGATCTTGATGTTGTGAGTTCACCATGTTCATTGTTTCACAAGTATTATGTTTCTTCAGTTTATGTATGTATGTTCGTGATCTCTTCCATAAAGGATCTCATGAACAAGGTGTTACGAGATATGCCAGAAGATCCCCTTGTCTATGTCCTGAGAGCAGTTTACAAGAAGGCTGGATTAGAAATTCCACAGGTAGAGGAGGATGTTTCTGTATATATAACTTATTTGGTATTTGTAAGTTAAAGGTTTGTAGTATGTTTGTGTGTACAAACATACAATTATGTAAAAGAGTATTATGCCAAGTTTTAAAGTTTGTGGTGCTGTATTCTAAAGGTAGCCCTAGTATGCTATAAAATTGTCTCCCACGAGTCCCAGATCTCAGATTCTATCATTTGGGTTAACCTCAATGACCCATTGTGCCATTACATGACTTCTTTGGCTAATTATTATTTAATTGCCAGTTTTTGTTCTCTAGATTTCTTAACATTTTTATGTAAGTGAGGTAACTCATACACCAAAAACCAAAGCCACCTGTTTTCATGAACATGAAAATATACTTTTCAATCGGGCTTTCTTTATTTCAGTATTGGATTTTCTCACAAACTTGGTCAGGTGTAACTCAATGCTTCACTGTTCTCATTGCCAGTGCAACATTTAGGCTGGGTTGAAACTTGCATTAAGTTGCAATCTGACTGGTACATTAGACCTAAGGGTTTAGGCAATCAAGTTTGTCAAGAGTGGGCAGTTTGAGATTGTGACAACCATGGGATTTTAGTGCAGGTTTACAAATTACTGGCCCAAGATATATTGAAGTTGCTCAATAATATTTTTTTGCTACTGTTTACATTCAATCCTCTAGGGGTTAAGACAGACTAAAATATTTGTTGTGACATACTGAAACCCATACCTCACTGACCCGGAGGATTATATGTATATATGTATAATTATTATGAGGTTTTATGCATGATTTGGTTTGAAATATGTGATTGGGATGCTAATGAAATCAGAATAGGTTATATAGTCACATGTTAGTGGGGAAGGAATCAAAGCACTGTGTTTGGATAGCTACATATTTTCTCTTGTCTTTCATCACTATACCTCACACACTTTTAAGCAGCAGTGGAAGACTTAAAAATAACTCAACAATTTTCAAAGCTCATGTAGTTTTACTTGCATACCTTTGAATCAACAAAATATTTCAACGTCACTATATCCCCCAACATGTCCTGATTTGACACGATACACGACATGGTCCTCATATGACCACTGAACCACCAAGTGGTTTAAATTGAAGTCCTTATTAGACTTCTAATACTTGTGCCCTGATTTAGCACTGTATGCGAGACAGTCACCGATAGCGTGGCTGCCCTAATGAAAACATATCTAAAACTCTCCTGCTCAGTGGCCATGTACACTGATGCAGGCGTCTGCGTGTGATGCATGTTTTTCACCAATCGCTACCCACATTGTTCAAGTGGTGTGTTTGTGCAAATGTTTTGTGTTCGGTCGGACCTTCTGTCCACACACAATGTTAGGTGCTTTTTGTGAGAGGCCTGACTATCTGACACATTGCTCCTGATATTAGATACTAGTTTGTCTGATTCAAGCACATTGATCTACAGGCAGTTACACTGAAACACAAAATCCAACTTAGATGTAAGTAAGGAACAGTAGTATTTAGAATGAGGGGGCTATTAGTATTATTTTAAAGTTGCTTTTTAGAGACCTAAATGTTGTAGAGAAGTAGTTGTTAGCAAAGATGTATGGCTTTGAGTACATTTCTTCTTTCAGTGCATGTTTAGATACCAGTGCCTTTAACATGACTGGTAACAACTGGCTAGAAAAAGTTGTGTTATTTAGAATTATAATTTCAGAGAGAAAAATTACAATTGTCACAGGGAATAGCTGTTGCAATAATCGGGTCATGGTGATGAGAAGTATTTTTCCATTTTGAAGGACTGTGAGTTTGGTGATTGTTCTTATATTCCAGGACATCAGGCATGGTGGATTGAGGCGAAGTCCGTCAGGCATGGGTGAGTAGAATTAGTACAAGTAAGCAAAACACACATGTGAACTTGTGTTTAAAAGAGTTGACATAGAAAATACATTATATGTCCTTGACCACCTCGCTGGACATAAAATAAAATATGATAGTAATATGTGCATGTTTGTGATTATCAGCGTGTTAATGTGGTGTCCTTTCAGCACGTGGAAGAAGTAAGAGTCCAGACAAAATGCCAGTGTCCAGTAGTGCAGGTGAGTCCCTTCGGTTCTCAGTTACCTTTGTTACATGTACAATATCATTAGACTAATAATTTAGAGCTTATTAGTTGACAGTCTGTCATATATACCTTATATTTGAAGTTTGCAAAACTTTGCTCTTAGATGCAGCTTTAGGAACCCGTGACTATGACAAGCCATGGAAGTCACAGGCCAAGAGACTCAAGCCCAAAAAGTCCTCAGATGATGCCGAACTATCAAGATGTAAGTGTCCGAATATGGGGTGGATGATACCTTTAGTGTTTATGTTAATCTCACCAGGTTGTAAATGATGGTATATACCTGCCATCTATGATGTTTGTGGTAAGTAAATCAGATCTAAGTTGATGTCTTTCAGCAGTCTCCCGTCATTTAAATACAGATGTTTATCTTTTTATTACATATAGATCAGTCTGTGTGTTGTGACAAAGTGTAGTCACAGAATCCCTTTGTACAGCAAGTTGTTTCTGCTTGTCATCATCTCTCTGTTGATAATTCTCATCCTTGATAATCTCCAAGGTATACATACTGATAAATCCCCACTGGCACCCTGGATGCATCTATGACCCAGCCCGATAACTGCCTTAGCTCCCTTTGCTGGCTTCTATCCAGTCAGGTGTCTACGCTGGGATGTTGAGTGTACCAATCACAAGGCCTCCATCACGACTCATTTCTGCTTCTTCAGTAAACGTTAATGTTATAAGGTAGAAGGAGTTCTTGTATGTTTCAAGGTTTCAGACCTGTCAGCTTGTCTGTATGAGTTTTTCCCCAAATCTTAGATGCACAGTGAACAAACATTTGTTGAAATTAGCCATCAATGCATCCAGGGCTCTTGAGATTTATTGGAGCATGTACCCTGGCAGGATGCTCTCTGTCCTGATGCTTGGTAATCCTAGGCATTGGCACTCGTCATACATACTCTCCAATCGTGTCATCTGTGGCCATACATATATAATGGGTGTAATTTAATCATTTGTACTGCACTACATTTCTGTCATTATTGAGCTTTACATCAGCAGCCAGCCTGACAGATTGAGCAAGTGTTCTGTACACCTGAATATCAAAGTTGTTAATGGCAACTTTGGTTGAGAGTGAAGGTGTTTACTTGTTTTCATTAATCTTCTGTATATCTAGAAAAGGCGTTTCTTGTGTTGTCAGACTGACTGGGATTGTCTGGTAGCCTAGTGGTTAAAGATTCTTCTCCTCACACCAAAGACCTAGGTTCAATTTTCAGATGGGTACATTGTGAGAAGTCCATTTCTGGCATCTTTTGCCATGATATTGCTGGAATATTACTAAAGGTGGCATAGACTGACTCACTCACTCACTTAAGAGTCATAAGACCAACCTGTCGTTTCTGTGGACAAGAAGTCCTGACATTGGTGACTCAGTAGTCTGAGGTGGTGCTATTTGCTGTGCAAAGCTGCATCTCTTGGGGATACCAGAAACCAGGGTGTGTGGGTTGGAGTCCTGGATGACCCAGATTATGTTTCTATCTTTGCCATCACCTGTGTCTTGGGGTTTCTCCAAACTGGTAAACACGAAACGAAGACCCTGCACTCAGGTTGTCCTCCCACATTAAGCATTGTGCAGTCTTTTGACTGGAGTACTGTTGAATGTGGGAGAAAAAACAATTTGCTCAGTGACTCTCTCACATAGGACAAATCCATTCAAGTGCAAGAAATATCATAGCTTATTTTCACTGGTGAAAATATAGTGTAATTTGATTGGGTAGCTGTTTGCGTCACATCATCCAGAGGTAAAGCGTTCGTATCATGGCAGGATGGCAATATG
Organism: Haliotis asinina; assembly: GCF_037392515.1. Classification (NCBI taxonomy): domain Eukaryota; kingdom Metazoa; phylum Mollusca; class Gastropoda; order Lepetellida; family Haliotidae; genus Haliotis; species Haliotis asinina. The sequence continues at coordinate 14,018,777 of NC_090282.1, read as the reverse complement.
GTACATAGGATTGTCAAGCATGGATTATCATCACGATTTTACAATTGTTCAAATTTCAGCTCAGAGCTCCAGACTACACTCCGCCCCACTCAGTGACAGTACTGTAGGGGAGTTGCTTAGAGTGACACCGGTCAAACTGGGCAGGTGTTGTTATATTATCAGCATGTTAGACTGGTCCAGGTGACCATGTCAAGGTGACCAGGTCAAGGAAATAGTGTCAGGTGCATGGTGGCAGTAGCTACTAATGTCAGTATGGTGGATGGCTTGCTTTATTGTAGAATGAAGACCAGTCTCCTTATACCCAATCATAGCACATCTTTACAAGAATAAAAAATTCTAAAAATAATTAATATTGCATAACCAGTTCATTTAAAAAGAGTGTGACCATTATGATTTGACAGAATTATTGTAAAGTATGTTTAGCCAAATTCCTTTCGGAGGAATAACTTAAATATTTTTTAAAGACAATATTTCCAGTGATGTAGTCATTCACTCTGCTACTGATACACCTGATAAATAATATACTTGTATTTGCATGTTTTTACCCTGTAACTAGAGGGTTTAAGAGGAGTTTGGATGGTCATGAGAGAAATCAGTGATTCCATACCATCAGTCATGCTAACCACTAACTTCTTACCCCAGTTATCCATAATATTCTGAATTACTTCAGTCATAAAGGTCATGGAATGGTTGGTGAATGAATGGAATCTTATCCATGTAAAAACTCTGTGATGGAACATACTTGAGAATTGTGTTCTATATGTCATTGTTTTGGGTTATCATGACATCAAAAACATGAGATGAAAAAGGTTTTTATAGTCTAGCAACATAATATTTATCAAGACAGTTTCAGATATACATACATTTAAGAATATGAAGGTATGTGAAGGCCTTATCCATACAAATACAAAAATACATCTGGCTGCAGAGATGAAAGATGATTAAATTTCACCAATGTTAGAATCTCAATTTCAAGTCAGATCAGATTTATGTGAGTATTTATTAAGATTGAAATATCACAGCTTAAGAGATAAGAAGATATAGCTGGCCAGTCAGGCTACCTAGATTTCTCTTCTCCAGCCGATAAGAAAGAAGACACACATTGTGGAAAGTGACTTATCAGGAACGACAGGCAAGTGGCAGAATATGGTGTCTCAGAGATCAGGCATGTCATGTTTTGAGTGGTTCCATGGCATGTGCATTTTACTGGGAAATATTGTGATGCCCATTTTGCATGAAGAACATAATGGAATAAGCACAAGTTTTGTGTGGAATACATTGCGGAATAATTTGAGATGTCTTTATTGTCTTTAACCTAATACATTACATAAGGCATGTGGTAGGCAAACACTATTACGTTAAGTGCCAAGCATGTGATAAAGGATGTATATTTGTCAGGCTTGACTAAAGTCAAGAATGTCCAGGAAAACCAGAAGTTTTGACTCAATGGCCATAAAAATACAAGCCTACAAGTGTTGGTGCATGAGAAATCCCATTATGGATTTTGGAGCTCTTTCCTTTTAATAGGTCAGTTCGGCCTCTGTGTATATTGTAAATATGATCCTGGTAATTGTTTGTATAGTTAGCTTTATCTTACCTCAAACATAAACGTCATTTTCTGATTGGCTGAGAGCTTTTCTCTTATTTTCAATGTTACCTGCTGGGAATGACAAACTGAGGGAATTCATTTGGTACTTCGTGTTTGTGTTAGTGAGTAATCATTATTTTTTGTAACGGAGTCGCCAGAAATGTATGGAGATTACTGGTGTTTGCAAATGCAAATCAGTGGAAGAGAGATAGCTCTCAATTTTGTTTTTCAGTCCTCTGTTGTTGGTAGTGGCTAATGGCACTCCATGGTCGAGTCTGATACCTGTGCTTCAAACAGTTCAAACTTAACATTGAGGTGTTTGGTAGGATAAAAGGTCGAGGTCTGAGTGCCCTCCATGTTTGTTTATGTTTCCATCAAACTTGTAATGTATTATGAACATATTGGAAATTTAGCGACTTGCCATGCTTGTTTCATATTTTTTTATGGTTTTCAATTCATACTGAGAATGTTTGAATGGCAATGCTAACAGCAAGTATTGTTACATTGTTATTGCCTATCTAGGAGAGCTACAGTGCTGTGGCATTTTTCTTAACTTCATCCATTGAATATTGCTGCTCTGTTTTGTAGTATATAATGAGAAAGTGCATGACTTTACACTGAAGTGTATGAACAAATTGACAAACAGACCAGAGGCTTACAGTTTTAATCGCATAATTTAACCTACCTTATATCATATATGCTTGACACTTTTAAATATTTGCTTTGAAGCATGAAACAAAGTGGATGATAAATGCTTGGTCTATGTCCATAATACATGTAATGAGAGTATGGAGATGGAGATAGATTTTGGTGTATGGCTAAGTAAATGTATTCACCATCAGTTCAGCTGGCCTAGTTTCATAGCAGTAGAATTACCTTCAGTTCAAGTGTGTAGTGCAAGGGAAGTAACCCTTCAACTTGTCATTCCGTAAACAGTTTGCTTTCAGTTGAGCTTTACTTTAAAGCCTCTTTAAAGTGCCCTTAGAATAAATACAATATATTTTTTAATTAAATTTTAATGATCAACACACTAATCAGAAAGAGAGGTCTTATTCATAAAACTGTTGTTTCAGCTTTTTTATCTTGTTCACAGATATAAAGATGGTTTCTGATCTATATCAACAAGTATCTTATGTGTGTTACATTAGCTCGGCGCCAGAGACCAGACTGGAACAGTGATGTGAAGATGAAGACAACATCGTTTGATGAGCTGTGGGAAGATACGTCTCCTTTGAAGAGAGATGACCCAGTACGATCAGAGACTGTCGGGATTATGAAGAAATCCTGGGCCAGGGTGGGACTGGATGTAAGCCATGAGACAATTATTTTTTTGTTCACTGTTTTATAAAATGAATTGTTCACAGTGCAGATTGCACAACTTATGTATTTTTCATCTAAATAGAAATGTCTGTCAGTCAGGGATTTTGATAGGTATATTGTTTCAAAGTATCCGTCATTTTGTATCAAACATTTATTGACTGTGGAAAATGTTTACATTCATTGAACAAATCAGTTCGTAACTTGTATGCACATTGCTTTGTCATCCCCCTGGCATGTAATGCGGAGGGATATAGTTGACGCCTCGTCTGTCCGTAATTATTTTGTTTCCGGAACTCAAAACCGTTCAATATTTTTAAACCAAAATTGCTAGATAAAATAAACTGAGCCTCTGGTTGGGCCCAGATTTCTGGAATTTTTTTTTTGTTTCCATTTCCAAAGCATCGCTCAAAAACTGTTCAATATTTTCAATATTCAAGATATGTGTGGCAGACCCCAAATTGGTGCCTTTTGCTATTTGCAGATTTTTGCCATTTGTATTTTTTCCGGTTTCCATGGAAACGATTTGAACTTAATGTCAAAAGGGAGGGATGGGCTCCGTTTCCAGAGCACAACTCGAAAACCATTTGGCATCGTTTAACAGACCTTGGCAGATATATAAGACAGATCTTGAAGTGGTACCTTTTGGCATTTGTATTTTTCCATTTTTTCCACAGAAACGATTCAAAGTGAGTCTAAAAGAACATCAAGTAACTGTCAGAAGATTTGTCCTCTCAAATATGTTGGGGCCAGGGGGATATGTCATCTTCTGAAGACTCTTGTTTTCTGTGTTTTCTGTGTTTCCTGTGGGATTAGACCCTGAAAACAAATAACCATAAAATATTTTAGTGGCAATTATACTCTTAATTTTTAAACTTATTGTGTCTTGTGGTGAGAAAGTGTTTAGCCTACCACATGCCTTTTCTCCCTAGGCCTTTCTTGTCCATTCTCCCAAGCACTCCATGCTACCTTCATTGTTAGACAGCGTCCAAACTGTTATGAAAAGCATGCGGCATGCCCCACTATGTAACCATGTGACCACCTCTGAATCATAGTTCTCCTTCTTGTTGCACCTGAGCTTGGACTTGAGTTACTTTACTCATTGTTTTGTTGAGTAACATTAACATCGTGGAAAAGACCAACCAGCCTAAGAAGATTGGAAAGTGTGGACATTGCAACAAGGTATTCCCTGATAGCGACCCACATTTTCCCTGCATTGATTGTGTGGGACAATATAAATGAGGGAGTCAGTGCAGTGAGGGAAATGCAAGCATCTTACCTTTCAGGTTTTAGGGGATTACAATAGGGCTTGCACTTGACGTGTTGGATAGACCAAGATATGCAGCATCGTTAGCAATGCGCTTCAATAATATCCTGAAGTTTGTCTCTCCAATACTCGCTTTGGACCTCAGTGGTCTCATGGGTGGGTCTCAATGCCTGTGTCTTCTCCCCACCAGCTTTTCTACTCAGAGTGATCTAAAAGTAAAAACTGCAGTCGACCTTGCAGATTCAACTGGATTTGGTTGCATCTTTCTAGCCAACCAGAAGTTGGTTTTAGATCTGGCATGTCTTGCAGAACCAAACACAGTTCTGCTTCCTGATTGGGACGACCTGTTGTTACACCGTCACTCGTATCCATGCCATAGTGCTCATTGCACCCTGTCTCTGCACATTCAGCATATTTGCAAAAGTCCCTTTAGCAAAGGGGTACTTTCATAAAGTGACTATGACCATTACTTGTGCTCACCAGAATTCCACCCTCTCACTTTATGACGATAAGTGGAATTACCTCGCTGTTGTCGGTATTGGCCACCACCACAGGTTCTAGGGTCTCTATGGTTCCTGAGCTACAGTATTTACTCTGGTCCTTCAAGTTGGCTGATCAGTCTAAGAAATGTAGACCTCCTGCATTGGATTTGCCAGTAGTGCTGCATCATTTGGTCTCATAATACTATGGATTCCTAGAGCAGAAGGACTTTGAGCAGATTTCTTTCAAAACATTCTACCATGTGACCTTAGCTACAGCTGCTAGGATTTCTGAACTCCATTTTGTGGATGTCCAGTTCAAGAGGAAGAAACATGGCAATGTCCTCCTCGTTCTCCACTGGGACTTTGCAGCAAAAAATCAGATGCCTAGACATTTTTACCATCTTGCCTTTGCCCATGATCCTTTGCATCATGATACTGAAGACCTGAAGCTGTGTCCTGTTATCGCTTTGCACAGTTTCCTTGCTGCTTCTGAGGATCGCTGCCATCTCCGCTTTTTTATTTCATCTTTTCATTCCTTTATCCTCAACATCCACTGTGGAAGTGTGTAGCACCACCTCATCCTTCTGGAATGAGGGCCACCATTTTATGGGCTTATGGCTTTGCTTGATTACCACCTCTGGCAGCTTTCAGTCCACATGAGACACAGGGCATTAGCTTTTACGATGGCTGTAGAAAGACATTGCTCTGTCCATGCCATTATGGAATGGTGTTCTGTGCGATCTGACTCAGTCTACCCCTTCCACTATTTAGGGTATCTTTTGGTCAAGGATGTCCAAGGGCTGTACCAGTTTGGACCCCTTGTTCTGGCACAACAACTGTCCACGGACCAATAACACAGATACCATGCGGTTGCTGCTTTCGTGCATTTTCCTGCATATAAGTCTGAACCTGATGTCTGTCATTGTTCTTCTTGTTATGGTTTTTTTTATCATGCTAAGACATGGAGAAACTATCACCTGGATGGATCTGGAGCATGGTTCTATTTCTATTTCCTGATCTCTACTTTTTGAAACAATTATATCAGTTATAATAATTGATTTATAGAGTGCGTATTTCCAAAAGTTAAAGCAAAGTGTGTAACTCCTGAATTCCAGTGGTTTTCTTTGTGTTCCAGCTTGAAAGTTGCCAGACTCAGGTTTCTTTTGACTGAACTTATGTAATTTGTAAAGGAGTGAGGCTCAATTTGATGTTGTCTGGAACTGAGTGTTTGAACTGTGAATTGTTCTTCTCTTTCACCTGGGCCTGGTCAGTGTCTGTGGAGATCTTCTCGAAGCAGGGGCTTGCCTGGTTATTGTCAAAAGACTTTAATATACGGGATACCTCATAAATCGTGGAGAGGTAAGGTCTAACTTGTGTCCTTTTGTAGCTTAACACCACGTCATTCAGGACCACCCATCTCCCTGGGAGATGTTGTGCTTTGTAAGCTAAGGAGTTCAGGAGAACTCATCACAAACATAAGAGTTGTGTGAGTTGTAGCAGGCCTCTCTTCTGCATTGCTATCTACGGGGCATCAGTGTCCCATCATCTTGCAGTAGGATAAGTGCATCCGTGAAATAGGATAAGTTTAAACATTTGAAAATTTTAGTTATAAATTGCATATTTATATACATAGGCTATATCATGCGATGGATTTCTGCTCAACCTCTCCTCTGTTCAGATTAGCCAAGGATAAGTTTATCCAGTGACTCCAAGAACAAGAATGCTGATTCAAAGGTGATCACATGGTTAGATCATGGGTCATGCTGCATGCTGTGTGCTTTTCATGATGACTGGGAAGCTGTCTTAAAAAGACGGTAGCATGGTGTGCTTGGATGAATGGACTAAGGAGGTCTAAGGAGAAAAGTTTACATTGTTTCACTCAGTGTTGAAGCAAGGGAGAGAAGTGCATACCTTACGACATGATCAGTGTATAATTGTACAATTAATAGCTACAATTTTTACTTCCCCCTCCCCCCAGGACGAAGATGACAACATATACAGCAGCAACAAATACACAGGTCCTCGCCACGCCCACTTTAAGTCTGATGAGGATCTCCTGGCTGCGGAGAATATTGTGTCGTCTCGTAAGGACAACGTTTACCAGGAGAAAACTGTAGGGAAGAGGTGAGTTGTACTGTACATTAGGTACATTCTGAAGTGGGAAAGGAAAATGGGATTTGAGACTTTTGCGCTTACATAACCATGTATATGCACTTGTGTGTATGTGTCTACTTTTACTGCTTGAGTACTGTCAGTTATCGTGTGCTATTCTTATGAGGTAAAACGCTTCAATTTCTAATGGTTATACCCCAATCACACAGTTTATACTTATTAGTACACTGAATTGAGCCCCTTTATTCCATGTAATATCCTGTTGTATGGTGAACTGAAGACAAACCAGTCATTTCGTCACGATGATTGTACCTCTCATACTTAACTTACCAGAGTCATTGCTCTAAGTTTGAAATTCCTCAGGGCTCCCATACTTTAACATGGAGTGCTTGAAGGGTTGCGATAACACCGTGGGACAGGGACAAATTATTTGCCACAAGGGAACACACTAATTACTATCCATTTCATTTATGCTTGCTTATTACCCTGTTTGGGCCATACTTTCAGAATGGATGTTGTAGCCAGTAGTGCATTGAAGAGCATTTTACAAACATATTCTCAAGTTTGGTTGTTGAATTTTACCCCCAATTTTAGACTTATGGGGGTGGAGATGTTTGATTTAGAGATGTTGATGTCTGTTTAAAGCAAATCATCTCGAAGTCACAAACTCAATGCTGCACAGCATCGTCAGGAGCTTGAGAAGTTGTTGTTAGAGTCTGAGAAGAGGCCTACAGATTTGGGCTACACAGAGGAACCAGGGGAGGATGATGAAGCCTTAGAGATGCTGGGTGAGACGGTCATGGCATTGGGTCCTAATTGCAGCTCATGTGACAGCCCATTTGTGGTGTTTTCTTCCAGAATATTTCTATAAGCAGTCTTTTTGCTGTTATAACAACATGTAGATCATGTTCAACAGTATGGTTTGATTATATTTTCAACGTGGGGTGCAGTATTTCTTAAATGTGTTGCATAGTGGATGTTGTTGGATATTTGGTGTCAAGATATACTTTTTGATGAACCATAGTCTGTCAAGGCTCCTAAATCCTCAGTACAAACAAACACTGGGACCTGCATGTCTGAAGTCTATATCTGGACAACTATGTTATCAACAATATTTACTGAAAATGTTATGCTGTTAGATTGTATTTGAGCGCTGTGAGAGCAATGCTTCATGGCATTATCAGAGGATGTCTGTATGGTAGTTCTTGTGTTGGTAACACCCCAGTGTTGGCTTTCAGAGGATGCTGATGATTTGAGAAGAGAAGGAGTGACCAACATCCCAGCTTCAGGCTACAGACTTAGTAAGGTGGGCAGAGAGAGTAAAACAGCTTGTGGTATCCAGGCCAGTTGCTCATAGGTGTCCTTGTCCTTGTCTTTTGGTTAACATTGTTTGCAGAATAAGCCCTTAGAAACATTCCGTGGTGAATCCATGTAGAATCAGTCCTTACAAGCTTTCTGTGGGGAATCCATGTAGATCTGGTCCTTTGAGAAGTTCAGTGGGGATTCCCTGCGGAATCAGTCCTTAGAAACATTCCAAGAGAATCCATGTAGATTTGGTACTTAGGAATGTGTTTGGGAGATTCCATGCAGAATCTGTCCTTAGAAACTTGCACTTGTCCCTGTTGTGATTTTGTGCAGAGTATGTCCTTATAAACCAGTGCTTCTTGACTCGAGGGTTTTCCAGCCAGGGTAAAGTGCTCTCGGAAATAGAAAAAACTGTTTTTAGGCTGTTGCTTTGTATCCCTACAATTTACACAATTACAAATCACATATGTTTAAATAACCCACGTCAGCCTAACTGGACATTTAGTGGGATGCATTATAGGATATCCACAGAAGCATGTTTACTCGCAAAATCAGGCAAAACTTTAAAAAAGGTACGAATAGCTGCGGAAAACAATAGTTAGACTACAGATGGCAATTACATTGCTCAGCCAGGTATGACAACGGACCTTTGACTCTCCTGGCATGAAATGCATGTGCTGCTTATGGGTACAGGGGGTCATCTCAAAGATATTTTATGCTTTTTTGTATGTAACGAATATGTCTCATCTATTGATCATCTTCTTATGTGTCTTCCTGTCATAAAGTTTATGTTAAGATATGTAAGAGAGTATGATAGCCATAGAAAAGCTTAAATCAGCTATTGTATTAAATGTCTCAGAATAGATGGGTAGCATGACCACTTGATGATCAACAGGACTGAATATTATTTGTAAATTGTTATAACATGCCATTTACCTCCCAACTTTGATTCCCCTAAAGGATTATCTTAGCTGATATCTCCATCCCCAGTCTGACACCCATCCTTACACACCGTTTAATATGACCCCTTTATACCCGTTTCCTTTTATAGTGACAGGGAGACTCCATGGTAGCTACATCCTTAGTAGTTTCAGTATTAAAGTTATTATTCTTTACATCAGCTATCGCTTATGATGAACCTAAGTTTACTTTTTAAATGGGCATTTAGAAAGTGTCATTTGTAATACCTTGTCATGGCACACCAATTTGCACAAAGTAATGACTGTTCCTAATAAGTCGCTTTGGACTTTCTGTACTGCACTGACATTGCTCACTTCTGCACTAATCTCTCCTCACTGAAGCCCTACATGTCTTATCTCCCTACCACTAAGAATGTAGTTGGGCCAATATTAGTTCAACAGATATTTCACACGTTCACATATTAACAACATAAATTGTAGATACGAATGCTAAAAAACATTTTTTTATTATTTCCGACAGTACTTTCGGACCCAGTTCACCATGTTTGACTTGTGAGCTGATGGTGGTCTATGGGTTCCTGCTGACTGTCTGTCCTTATGGTATTTGTATCCTGTCAGATTGATCATTTACTCATTCTATCAACCACTAGTTTATTAACCAATCTGATTTTAGAAAAATGTATTTATATTCATCTCTTGCTTTTGGTAGATCATGCGTCAGCGACAATCAGAGCCGACTGTAAAACTGAACATCAAGTACGTATATTCTTGTTACTACACATTGTTTCTTTCATGACTTGACCTGTGAAGATCCAGGGTAGAACAGGCCTTCAGCAACCCATGCTTGCCATAAAAGGCGACTATGCTTGTTGTAAGAGGCATCTAGTGGGATTGGTGGTCAGGATCACTGACTTGGTTGACATGTGTCATCAGTTCCCAGTTGCGCAAATTGATGCTCATGGTGTTGATCACTGGATTGTCTGGTCCAGACTCGATTATTTACAAACCACCACCATATAGCTGGAACATTGCTGAGTGTGTCGTAGAACTGAACTCACTCACTTGCTCTTTCATGACTGGATCTTAACCATGAAACATTCCATATGTTTATCAGAAAGCTTTCAGTATATTGTCAACAGCATCTGTACTGTGAGAGTACAGCCGTGACTTTGTCGATTTGGGAGTAGGATTACTAAATAAGTAATTCAACTTCATGTTACGCAGCAATCATTTCTTGTTTAATGTAATGTTAGCTAAGATACATGTGTGCATTTGTTATCACCCACTTTGTGTTGCTTATCGTAGACCAGTAACAGTTTCCAAGAGTGAGTACACAGAGTTTGAATAGCTCCAATGGTTATTGTTTGTTCACCCTGTTGTTTATATTCTGAAAATAGCTTCTTTGAATCTTTATTGACTTTGCTTGCACATGGTTGTTTTTTTCCTGTTCTTATTTCTTCTGCAAGTTGAACTGTAGAAAATGTTTATATCAAGGTAGTATAAAGAGAATGTGAAAACAGACTGCAAAAATTTGCATTTGCTGGACGTTACAGAAAACATTCATTTAACTTTGATTGAATAATCAATATCAATTTCCAAATCATCAAAATGAGGTTTTTTTGATGGGATATATTGATGTGAATCAGTGTTAGACATTGGGAATAACGGATGAATTTTCAAGGTCCCTTGGAACATGATTAAACTCGGTGCCATGATTAAATTCATGATTAAGGTCATGATACCAAATAAAATATGGAAGTAACACATTATTTTTTACGTCTGATTGGTAGAACACTTTGAAGTACCTGTGACCCAGGTCACGATTATGTTTGACATACAAGTATTCTGAGTCTGCATTCATCCATGTGAGTCCAGCAGTTGTGCCAAATGTCTTTTGTGGAGCCAGGCTATGAGTGGTATGCTTAGTGTAGCTTACATGAGTATGTGTAGATCCTGTAGTAGTGTAGAGGAATGTACATACGCTGCTGCAAAGTCTTTCACTGACCGCCGGGCAGTAATCTAATGGACATAAAAAGCACAAATATGCCTTTTTTAAAAGAACAATTAAAAAATGACCAATTTGCAGCAAAGTATATATTGCACTGCTTGTCTAATGATGTGTTGTGGTAGTTATCTCCCCTGTCTAACTCTCATACCCCATGGTCTGTACGTCTTCCAGTCTTTTTCCACGGCCTGAGCCAGCACCTTCAGTACAAGGTATGTCAGCCGCCATGCCATCCTCTACACTGTGTGCCAGACAAAATGCCATTCGTTTGATATCAGATTTTCTCAACGATGAAAGCGTGGTTTGACATGTTTTTCCACTTTGTCACAAGTTTTTACAGTTCTTGTACAGTGCGACTACTAACATATCCTTACTGCTACATTTTTATTTTCCCCCTTCTTATCAAAATGTCAGAAACAGTTTAATCTGTGATTGTTTTGTTGTGAATAATCATATGATAGTGTATTATTTATGCATAAATATTGTCTTTTCTTGTTGGCATATAGTACCAAAGTGTTTCAATATTGTCTCATTCAGATAATGTCATAAGATCTGATTTTCATGATGCATAGGTTGTATGTGCAGCAGATATTTGTCTTATGTATTTATGTATATGTAAAAGCGTTTGTGTGATCATGTTTGCCTAATCCAGATATGATGATCATTTTTTCAGATAATGTTAATATGAATAATAAGAAATTATGCTTAGAGAAATTTGAAAAGAAAATCTGTTTCAACATATTATCTAAGAAATTAATTTCATATTATTTTATGATTATGTACACGAGAGTTTGTATTCATGACTCTATTGAGGAAAATATATTATCATGTGTTTGAAGTAGACTAACTGAAGAGAACTATAATACTGTGTATTTAGAATAGACTTATTTGTCCAATAACATGGCTCTAAAATCATATGAGTCTTGTAGTCTGGAGTCATACTGGTCATGAGCTGCTCTTTGTGACAAGTGATTCTCTAGTCTCAGGTGGAGCATGTCGTGGAGTGTCTCCTCACTACCCTGCTCACCTTCAGTTAATAGATCATCCTTAACGCACCATGTTTTTCTTTAAGGAGATCCATATGAGGAGTATGGAGTATATGACTCTGACATGGAGTACAGACCACGTGCAGGTCAGTTGTGTGTCGTATGCTGCCAACACAATTTTTTCATGTGACTGTAGTCAATCTGTGATGTTCATTTCTACCCGTGCCCTTATTCTTGGAATGTACATAGCCCCAAGAATTCTTAATTTTAATCGTAGCCAATGTGTTAAGAATGGGCTTAAGAAATTCGTAGGGCTATGGATGTTTCAAGAATTGCTAGCTGGATTCCTTTATATTACTGAGGTCAGTCTCTCATGCCTGGTTAATTATCAGCCCATTCATTTAGAGACAACCTGTCGAATGACATGAATTATCTAATTACAAACATGTATTACACTAATATTGTTCTGTCATGTCAGTTACTAGTGTATATTAGCCTGCCTGTCTTGTTATAAACCTACATTACTACAGGCAGTCTGTCATGTCATGTCAGTTACCGACCTCTGTTACTGTAGGCAGTGTGTCATGTCAATGATCAACTTATATTAATATATGCAATATGTCATGTCAATTATCAATCTATATTGCTGTACACAATGTGTCGTGTCAATTATCAACCTGTATTACTATAGGCAATCTGTCATGTTAGTTACTGACCTATGTCACGATAGGCAATCTGTCAGGGTCATATTACCAGTTAATACAACACGATATGTGTTACACGTTTTTTGGAGACAGTTGTTTTCCCCAATGACTAGGTTAAACATTATTGTAATATTTGCATTTTCTGACCCTGATTTGTGGTATTTAGTCGAGTTTAAACTGTAACATGATGATATCTGAAAACATGTGAACAGGTTGAAAATGTTGTTTCAGGAAGTCCGTCTGGAGTTGAGAGTGATGATGAGTTTGAGAGCGTATCCCAGGTGACGGGCCCGGTAAGTGTAAGTCATCACTTTTCACATCACTGTTGTTGTTTTAGATGTTGGCACAGCTTTCACACTGCCAGTGTTGCTGTCTTTCCTGGATGACTGTATGTTTGTCTGTCTGGCTAAAGAAACAACTAAACTGGATTTGGAGGTCATGCTCACTAACTTTATTGATGTCTCCCTCTGGTTTACCTGACTCAGACTCTATGAAGGATGTACAGTGGTGATTTGGATGTTATTATATTGACTGTTCTAAGATGCTTTGATGAAAGATCAAAGGCACTGACAATACTTTATCAGAAAATAATGTGCACTTTTTGCATTATGTCACAATGTGTTGATGTCACTGCGCCATTCCAGTCTGCCCCCTTGTAATCAAACTTTGTTGCATTACGTCACAATGTAACTGACGTTTCGGTGGATGTCAGTTGCCATCGCCTCGTACAGTCTCCCACAGTAAACTGATTCGTCGCATCAAATTTCTTAATTTGCAGTTGCATCACACAGCTAACATCACTGGTGGAAACATTACGTTTATGTTTTCCGAAGGATAAAATGTCTCACAGTTCGACTCCAAAATTTTCAGAGACACAGTAATGTTTGCAATGTTTACATTCCCACAATGCAGTTGTGGAATGTCGCATGACTAGTCAGCTTCAGCTGAATGTACTGACCTAAACTTTCGTTAGTAGTAGAAATGAGGCAGTCATATTGCCTTGTATGGTTTAAGAGAATCACAGATGTAATTAAAATGATCTAGAGAAGATATGTAACCCGAATATAAACTGTCACCAAACTGTTCATCATTTGTTTTTCTACTAACGTTTGTCTTAACGTAGGGGGCTGACACGTCAAAAGAACAGTGCATCAGTTAGCCCTGCGTGAGGATTCTTAATTGAGGTCACAGACACCGTTGTTTGTTTTCTACCATAGATTAATCGAAATTAGGCTTAGAAATTATTAAATACTGCATCCTAGAAAAGAAATACAGTTTGTTCTACCACCATGTATGGTGTAGTAAAACACACTTTTGCCCTGAACTATTATTTTGTGAAAGCACTCGGACGCAAGCTTTGTGTGTGTGCTTTATTACATTATGCATGGTGGTAGAACAAACTGTATTTCTTAATGACATAGACTGACAAACAAAACATGGCTTGAACAATGGTATTGATCCTGAATCTTCTTTGATATAAACAATTTTTCATGATCAAGCATCTTAAAAGGGTTATCTCCACTGAATGAGCCACCAAATATCTTGTTCATCTTCTGCATCTCCAGTTTAGGGTGTTGATGAATGCTTGATGTTTTCTGTGTGGTTTTCTTGAAAAGAGTGCTTTTCTACTGTGCTTTATGTGCCAGATGTTTATTTACTATATTTGAAATCCAAGTGTATTTCAGTGTACATGAACAGACCTACCTGTGGAAACCAGCAGAGATTAATTTTGCCGCTTTGAATAGAAATAGTTACATGTGTACATGACAGATTAGAAAAATCTCCAAAAAGTGAGAATCATAATGATTAATATCCATCACATTTTCAGTGGAGACCTCAACAAGCTAAATTAGTGCATTATTTGGTTCCATGGAGAATGTTTCTGGTTTTGATAATACAAAGCACACAATAGTATTTACTCCTGTTTCTAACGTGTGTGCCTCTCTATGTGAAGTGTATTTGATCCATAGTTTGGTTACTCTCAGTTTTCACTGGTAGGCCTGACTTTATGCAAAGATTTTCATCATTCAGTATATGCAAGTAAGTGTTAAATTCATATTCAAATACAAACTGTTCAATATTGCTCGCTTGATTTGATTGATACACATGTCATTGTTCAGATTAACATTAAACGTGCTCAGTCACTACAGCTGTGCTCACTGCTGTCTGAATACGGTTTGGATCAGTTCTACTTCTCTTCCAACTGCTAACATTCTTCATGGTTCTTTCAGAGACGCCCTGTGTGGAATGTTCCTGATTCTGATGGTAGGTGCACATATTCTTCCCTTGAACAAATTACTCTGCGAGAAGTCATTTACCATTAGAAAATAAATAGCCAGTATTACCTTGTTATAAAATATATGTGTATGTAAAATGGCCTTACCAAAGACTTACGAGATGTGATCAGATATTACAGAAACTTGTGAAATGAAACAGAACTCATTAGCCCAAAACGTCCGAAGTTGCTCATCTAGAAATTTTTATAGGTAATAACTGGTCATATCTGTCATGTCAGCCAAATTGATAATTCACTGCCTGCCTGTTATCATCACATGACAGAATGGTTTGCTGCATGTTGAGATGTAATGTGTGTCGGCGTAAATATCCCACATGGTGTCAGATATACAGGAGAGATGACCATGGCAGGAAAACAATTTGACTACAAGACAACTTCCAGAAAGTGTCTTTAATTTTACCAGGGATATCATGCAAGTGTGTGAGTGATATTACATTTTTGTGTCAACAGGAGAAAGCTACATACCACGTCCTGCTTTCTCCACTCCACAACCAAGCAAGGCCAAGGGAAGACCGTCAAAGCACAGGTGTGCATACTTTATGTTCATGTAATCCTGCTTTGTTTGAATCCCATGTTGATGATATTATTACTTTGAGATCTGAGGATGAACAATCCATTATGAAAATGTATATCTACGGGTTCAGATGTCTTTTTCTATCTTCTTTGCTGGACATTTTAGAAGTTGAGTTGATGAAGAAGTGACATCTGGTACATTAGTGCTACCAACACAAGTTGTATGATACACTAAAGAAACACCATTCTATAACTAGTCTGATTTCAGCATGAGATGGTGGTACTATATATTGTGTTATCATGTGCTATGTCTTTCCACAGACACCTCTCCTCCACCAGTCCAGCTAGGTGTTATGTTATATTCTCTTCTAGTTACCACACATTGTGTGTTTCCACAGACACCTCTTCTCCACTGGTACAACTAGGTGTTATGTTATATTCTCTTCTAGTTACCACACGTTGTGTGTTTCCACAGACACCTCTTCTCCACTGGTACAGCTAGGTGTTATGTTATATTCTCTTCTAGTTACCACAAGTTGTGTGTTTCCACAGACACCTCTTCTCCACTGGTACAACTAGGTGTTATGTTATATTCTCTTCTAGTTACCACACGTTGTGTGTTTCCACAGACACCTATCCTCCACTGGTCCAGCTAGGTACAGCTAGGTGTTATGTTATATTCTCTTCTAGTTACCACATGTTGTGTGTTTCCACAGACATCTCTCCTCCACTGGTCCAGCTAGGCACAGCTAGGTGTTATGTTATATTCTCCTGTAGTTACCACATGTTGTGTGTTTCCACAGACACCTCTCCTCCACTGGTCCAGCTAGGTGTTATGTTATATTCTCCTCTAGTTACCACATGTTGTGTGTTCCCACAGACATCTCTCCTCCACTGGTCCAGCTAGGTACAACATCCAGAGTCCTGGTCGGTCACTGGAGAGCGTGGATGACTCTACACAGGAGGGTGTGAAGACATGGACTCCAGGAGCTGGCAGCTCTCATCAGGTAGTACTTGAGTTAACTGAAGTATTTATTATGTCTGGCCACTGGATGTGACTCAGGACATGTGACCATAAACGTCATATTCGGTATGCTGGGGTACCAAGTCTCAGGAATGTTATTCAATCTGCAACGAAGACAATCTACACTATGTCAGACTGGGGTGGTAAAGTAGCCTAGTGGTTAAGGTGTTTGCTGGTCATGCTGAAGACCTGGGTTCGATTCCCCATGTGGGTACAACATCTGAAGCCCATTTCTGGTGTTCCCTGTCATGATATTGCTGTAATATTGCTAAAAGTGACATAAAACTGGACTTACTGAGTCACTCAATGTCAAGTTATGTGTTTGTTACTGATATTTTCCTCTACTCAAGTGGTCAAAGTTTTCACTGAGTATCACTTGTTTCCATTCCAAGTTATGACATTTGGTCGAATATATCTTGAATCCTATTCATAGCAGAGTTATGCACGACTCTGTACTCCCTAAGACTCAACTAGTGACTTCTGTGGTGATGATAGTGTTGTCGTTGTTTGACAGAGATTGATGTCCCCTGATGGAGGCAATGAGGTGAGAGAGTCCTTACAGTCGGCTCGAGGGGGATGGACATTTCCAGACGATTCTGATGCCAGTTTCACAGAATTCAGCAACAGTAAGTCACTCCTTTGAATAGCCTTGCTTGTGTTTTGATCAACTAGATCTGCAGGACGTGATTAGACCTGAAATTCTTACATGATATTACAGAAATTTCATTGGTGTTTTGGTTGGTATCATGAGTTTGCTAGAGACCGGTCTTTTCTTCTTTTAGGGAAGGGATCATCACATAGAGAACCACGAGGTAAGTTGTACCTGTGAGCTATGCTGGTAAGCCATACCAGTAACCCAGACCTTTTTAGACGGATCTGTTTCTTCAACTCTACCAAAGAAGCCATGTGTTTAATGTTAACCTGGTACAGTATGCATTTGTTATTGCCCAAGCAACTAACCTTGTAACCTGACAATATACTTATACACAGTGCAGGTATGGCCACCTAGTGGTAAAGGCATCACACCAAAGACCTGTGTTTGATTCCCCATGTCACATTCACACTTGAATGATAATACAGGTTCTGCTAATGATTTATCAAAGCTGTATTATATTGGAATTCTTGATGTTTGTATTCCATGACAGGATCACTATATTGAATCCTGTATTCTTGTCACTTGTGGTCTTTGTTTTGTCCCCACCAAACTTATGAAGTAGGAATGAGTTAGTGAGTCTGGCTTTACACGGCTTTTAGCAATATTCCATTGATAGCACGGTGGGGGACACCAGAAATGGGCGTCACACATTGTACCTATGTGGGAAATCGTACCTGGGTCTTCAGCATGACAAGTGAATGATTTGTCCGCTAGATCTAGACCTCCCCACTGCCCCATGAACTAGGAGGTTCATCAAAGAAGTAATCAATAGTCTTTAACTTGGGATTGGTCCACAACATATGTCATTAGAACATACCTCAAACATCAGACTTGAAACAACTGCAATCCTGTTTTCTCTTTTCAGCATACTGACCTAGGGGAGGGAAGCACAGGCTGACAACTGTTAATGGATTTTATGGTTTATTGGTTTATAGTAAATTGTTGTTATGTCATATATCACTGTTACATTGTAGGTTACATGAGGCCTTTTTGAACTAGAAAGTTTTGGTACTGAAACTGTATTTTTCTAACAAAGTAGACCCGGTTTATGGACATCAGATTTTATAGCTTACTGTAATAGTATGTGTATGGTCCATATCCTTGTACTGAGAGAACCTGATTGGTATCAGTGATACAGAGATTGGAGCTCTGATATATGATAGCCCTTATGTACTGTGATATGTCTGGTGGATGCATATTTGTTGTCTTAGGTCCTTTCATTCTGACAGAAACTGACTGTGATATTTTCAACTGTCCATATCATACTCATTGTATACACATATTTCATGTACATTTTACTTCATGAATTATATGAATAAAAAGTTTAGTTGAGTATGTTTTTTAGTTCATCTGGTATTGTGAGTCGGTATTACACACTTGGACAGATTCCTCATTGTAAAAACAAAAGACCGGATCTTCAATTTGTGTGATGGGAGCTCAAGACCTATAGAACCTTACAGCTATTGAAATTCCTGAAATTAATGCTAGTGCATTATCTTTAGACTTGTGCCAAGGATTAGGCAAAACCTAATGATAGTATTCCTCATTGACCAGAGGCCCATTTGTCGTGAACCATTTGTCAATCGATAGTTTTGCTGAAAATTGAAACTGAATGAAACTTACAGAAAATGAAGCTCATGTGGTAAACATGTTTTGTGTTGTTCAAAAATGAGTAGTTGCAATCTTTGGGAATTTATATTTTATGCTAAACCAGACTACAAACATCAATATGTATGAAAGTATACAAAACGATTTCACCGCCCTGCCAGGGCAGGTCTGAATATCAACAGATTGAAGGTCACATCAGTCACTGGCCACAGTTATCTGAGGTTGAACATGTCGACATTGCACCAATCATCAAGTGTAATTCATGAAAACATTGTATTATTCAATGAATAAAGATAAGATGAAACTAAATACATTGATGTCTTTAGCATCACAACAATGTGTTCCCTTGGACACAGGGACGCTGTTGCTCGACAGGTTAGGTAAGTTGGATCGAGCTGTCAAGTAGTAGGGATTGACTTGATATCAGTGTACCCGATGGCATGGTGTAATGTCAGTCACAGTCTTGTCTGGTTTGTTTTACTGAATTTAAAGACCACCATTATGATGCAGTAGTATAAGACTGCCCCTACTGTTTCCCTAGTCCCCCTACCAGGTGTATATTCATGCCTGAAATCACACAGCATTTTCTTGGGCTGCTGATGTAGAGGCTTGTGCCCTCATATGATGGAAAGGTTTCAGCTGGGACAGCTTCCTCAACATTTATCAAATATGTGTTTCCAAAATGAAGCAAAACAACTTGATCTACATAATAGATTAAAGACTCTTACCAAAAGACTTAAAAATAAATAAACAACAACTTTATTCTATTTTTGTACATTTATTTTCGATGAAGGAAACAGGTCCTGTGTACACCCATTTGTAGACTCCACAGCGAACCATTGCAACCTTGGTAATGTGATCTTTCCATGCTCCAGGGTGCGACACACCCGACAAGTCCATTCCATTTTCTTGAAACAATTAAAGCAAAGGAACATCACACATGAAACTCCCTCAAAGAAGTTAATACATATGTTTTATTATAAATTATGTTTAACCGCCAATAGAGTGTTATCGTGCAAAAATAAAATGGATAAAAAAGTGAACTTCAGTTAGAAAACAGTCACAGTTAAAATCACGAGTTATGAAGGAGTCACTATCTGTAACGTGGGAACTATGTACGTGGCGCGAGAATATAACTGACTGGCGTTCAACATTAATCTCTCGTCATGGCTAAATGTAAAATAAAATAAAATATAATAAAATGGGTATA
Source organism: Haliotis asinina (assembly GCF_037392515.1). NCBI lineage: Eukaryota > Metazoa > Mollusca > Gastropoda > Lepetellida > Haliotidae > Haliotis > Haliotis asinina. The sequence goes on along the minus strand of NC_090282.1, from coordinate 13,998,785 downwards.
TTTAAATGGGATGCCATATGAGAACGTATTGAAGAATTAAACCCCCTGCATTACAGCCATGCCTTCTGCTAATTTCAGAATACTTGATGTTAAATGTTGGTACCAGATATCTCTTACTTTTGTCATTGTAAGCTCATTCGTTGCCTTCTCAAAGCATTGTCACCTCTGGAACCAGGGTTATAGTTACAGACAGGATTGTGGATTTGACGCGACCACAATGCCTTGAAAAATTATGTAAACGGACATTTCCCTTTAAGTTCCCCCATGGAAATTAAGACAACTGATTTTTAAAAGTTAACTAATAAATACGGTGTAGTTGTGTACGGTGTGCAATCGATTTTCGCTTACCTACAATACCAAAAAATACCAAACGAAACCGAAAGAAATGTTGAAAATTATCTCTGAACAAATTTTAGAAAACCGTGGATGACATAACAGTTCTAGTTACAGATCTGCAAGTCACTTTATGTAACCGAAAAACATTATCTAAAAACACATGTTGTGACTGACCTCTCAGCTGAACGGTTGGTTCTCTCTGTATAAAGGCAAGACCAGCTGTCTATCTGTCAGTGACCCTCCTGTCGTCATGATACACTTCCATGTTTTAGCCTTCTTTCTTCCTACGGGTAAGCCCTGTCTTGGCATATCACACAGTCACACCATGAGGTCATGGCTACAGGAAGTGGTTTGTTGGTCTACAGTTGGTTGGTTTGTAGTCACACTCACAAATACTGCAGTTATATGGTTTGTATACAATCGAGTCGGGACCAGACAATCCAGTGATCAACAGTATGATCATCAATCGACGCAACTGAGATACGATAACACGTGACAACCACGCCTGCGAGCCTGACCACCAGTTAATCGCCTGTTGAGACAAACATGATTGCTGCAGACAGTTGTAGTACGGATCTTCATGGGTCTGTTGGTTAACAGGGGGAGTGACGTTTTATCCCCGTGTCCACACGGGGACAGATATGTCAGGTAGATGTTAAGCGATAGTGTTGGTGTACAGAACTTTTTCATGTCCTATCGTTACAAAGAATGCAAATCTTATGTGTTGATGCTTATCGTTTTGCTGAATATCTAAGCTTGTAACTCAGTCATTACCTGGTCGTGTCCAACGAAATTCCACTCGTTCTACAGAACATGATACAGTACATTGATGCTTTCCCTATGCGGTGGGCGAGGTGTCTGATGGTGCGCCAGACTACTTTTCCAGCTGTGACCGGGTGTATAAACCTTGGAGTCATCTTTGTGTGCAGACTCTTTCAGTGTTGTCACCTCTCCTTGTGTACAGTACACAAACCAATGACAAATGACATTTTGGGTGACCCTAAAACTACTTTAATATCTGTTAGGAGCAGTTCATGCCGTATCCCCCCCCAAACGGCAGCAAAAATTGTGTCAAGAACCATAACATATGACGAATCTGGCGAGCGGCCTGTACTGGCAGGTCGAGCTGATTACAAGATCCTGATCATAAAGTTCCACTCCTAAACCCAGTTAGTACCTGATTACTTATCTGACTGTCCAGTCATATCAACCTTTAATTTCTGCTGTGAATCAGTCCCTTGTAAACCAAAGGAAATCTGACAACGTTTGCCACACTTCTGTGGAACATCTTCCTTCATGGGTAAAAGAAAGAAAACCTCTAAGAATTCTGTTCACACATCAGGACATTTCTGTCCACACTCTCTTTATTGAATTTAACCTTTGCTATGTATCAGTGAACTTGTATCCGCAAAGATGTTTCCGACTTTGTGTTCCACTGTGAACATTCACCTTGTGTGTGGGGTTATCGTATAACTATCGGACCTGTTATAACTATTCGTACTTATATCAACTATAATAATGACAGGAGATTGGTTTAAGCTTACAGTTGGACTTGTAAGTTGAAACACAGATACTTAAACTAGTGTAACAGGGTAGTCTTAGACCTCTGTTTCGATTTGATTCGTAATCAGGCGTGGTCAATGAAACTCTAGTAATTATAAGGGTGAGTCGGATACTGTGAATTGTTTTTACATGTTTTAGTGTATAGAGTCATGATCTAAGGATGAATCTTTCAGTGACGTGTACTGATGCACGTGTTAACATGTAAAATCATTCCTGGATAAGATACCAAATGAAGGCCCATTCTGCACAAGGCCGAGTCGCCAAAGAAAGTGCTTTGTCACACTTATTGATAACTGTTTCACTGTTCAATACATTCCGAAAAAGTATGCCATTATCTCTTGGTAAAAGAAATTGTAAATGTTGAAGTAACGGTAAAATGCTAGTTCCAGTAGATTCTAAATAGATTCTAGAAAGCAGAACATAATTTTCTTTCATTAAATAATCATTTACTCACTCAGAAATTCCAGTTTAGTACTGAACATGAATCTCTCTTCTGTGGCACCGTCACACAGCATTAGGGTCGATCTTCAGTGACACCCACTGTGCAGCGGGGAGGTCTGCTATTGTCCACCTGTTCGAATGGACTTGGTCAGACGTTACAAAGGAATGTGAGAGGTTTCTCGGACCATACGGCTACTGTGGTGTTCAGGTAAGCCAGTCTGAATGTATTCCTTCTAAACTAAGAAACGTATCGTCATATACATTTGATATTTGCAATAAGGAACACATTCGGCATGTTTGGTTTCTTTGTTTCATACAAGAGTAATGAACTATACGTAATGCAGTTTTCATGATGTTAAGACAAAGATAAAGTATGTCTACTTGTAAAGACGTGCATCGATGCACTAGAAACCTCACTCACTCTCTCACTCAAGCGTCTATATTTCTCAACAGTTTTAACGTTTTGCTAAAAATTCAAGGAAGGACTGTTTGCTCCAGATACAGCTAAGTTCGCCCACTTAGGTTTTACCATTCCATGCGTAGTCCATTCAGTCAAGAAAATTGCGTTGTATGGCACGTCGTTTGTCGTCATGATGCTCGATACTGTCCCTAACAGTGATCCAGTTTTTCTCTCTGCCCATTGGTGGCTACTTTACATGAAATCAGTGAAGGGTGCTAACGATAGAACCGATATATGTATATATTTATTGAAATGAAGCTTCGATTAAAACTGATGGCATTCAGTAAGAACAGTGTGTGTTTTAACCAGATATCGCCTCCCAATGAGAACGAAATTGTCACTAAGCCGAGAAGGCCATGGTGGGAGAGGTACCAGCCCGTCAGCTACAAACTACAGACGAGAAGCGGTACTGAGCAAGAACTGAGGGACATGGTGGCTAGGTGCAACAAAGTTGGAGTCCGGTGAGCTTCACACATCAACACAGATGATCGGGGATTTGTTAAAGGAGAATGTCACACATATATACATATGGAAATTAATTAAGCAACACCAAATTCAAAGACACATAAAAACTTAACAAAGTTTAACGAAGTAATTTTGATGATTGATTATTCAATTTTGATGTATTGACATACAGCATGAGCTTTTCATGGGTTGATATGACGCGCGTGAAGCTTGCACAGCGCACGTGCATTGCTTTAACCTCAACTTTCGAAAAATGCACTTTTTCCCTGGGGTGTTTACAAGCGCAGGTTGTCGATTGCATTCGGTTTTTCATTCATTTCAATGTCATGGCACGTAGGAAATTATCAGAGGCCACTCGTTGGCAAATAATCGGCATGAGGAATGCTGGTATGTCTCTAAGACAAATCGGGACTCAAATCGGACGACATCATTCCATAATTTCAAAACTTTTGAAAAAATACCGGGCCACTAATGAAGTTAAAGACCTGCCTAGACCAGGAAGACCCAGGAAGACCACAGTCCGGGAGGACAGAGCTTTACTGAGACGTGTACGGCGCAGGTCCTTCGACTCGAGCTCTCGGTTGAGACAGGAGTGGCTTCCAGGGAGACCCATCTCGAACAGGACTGTTCGGAATCGTCTGAAAGCTGCAGGATACCGGGCAAGGAGGCCAATCAAGCGACCCAGACTGTCTCCAGCCCATAAGGCAGCCCGACTGGCCTGGTGTAATGACCGTTTGCACTGGAACATTGCCTCTTGGAGGAAGGTCCATTTCTCAGATGAGAGCCGGTTCTTGCTGCACATGGTGGACGGTCGTACTCGGGTCTGGAGGCAGAGGAACACAGCAATGGCTCCACGGAACATCCAGGAGACTGTGGCCTTTGGGGGAGGTTCCGTTATGGTATGGGGGTGCATTTCCATGAACTGCAAGTTGGATATCATTACCATCCGTGGCAACCTTAACGGTGTTCGTTACCAACAGGAGGTTCTTGACAGGGCTGTGGTACCTCATTTTGAGAACCATCCTCTGGCAACGAGACCCATATTTATGGACGACAATGCTAGACCTCACAGGGCGCATGCTGTAAATGATTTTTTGCGGCAAAATGCAATTGACAGAATTCCATGGCCTGCCATGAGCCCTGACCTCAACCCCATTGAACATTTGTGGGACTTTATTGGCCGTCGTGTGAGGCAGAGAGACCCACCAGTCCATAATCTCAACGAATTGACGGCTGCCCTGCATGAGGAGTGGAACAGGATCCCCCAGAATCAGATCCGGAGACTCATCCAAGGAATGAGGAGGCGTCTGGAATCGGTGGTGCGTGCGCAGGGAGGACACACTAGATATTGATGAAAGTCGGTGTGCAGACTCTCAGATGACTGTTCTTTCTTTCCATGTGACATTTGTGTTAATACACCTGACAACAACGTCTGTGGATGAATAGTAAATTGTGTCCATTTTTTCATGAATTTAAGACAGTTTTAAGAATTTGGATTTCGTTGCAATAAAGCAAAGTCTTGATACTTTTTCCCTTTAAGTTGTTTGTCAGAGATCGTCTGTTGAATAAAAAAGTGTCAAACTATATCAACCCGGCATATTTTGATTGTCAGAACACTTCAAAGTTGCTCCAATAGAAAAAATTGGGGTGTTGCTTGATTAATTTCCAGGTGTATAGATGAGTACATTAGTTACTCAGCCAGGTGCAATAAGGTTGGAGTCAGGTGAGCTTCACACAATAAAGGGCCCCTATATAATGGACCCGATATAAACCCCCAGTCCAACTCACCTTTTCCAGAATCTATGCCGACATTACGATCAACGACATGACCGGGGTGGCTGGAAGAGGTGTAGGCACAGCTGGGTCCTCATTCGACACTAACCAACTGCAGTACCCAGGGGTCCCATACGGCCCCACAGACTTCAACGACGGCTCCAACTGTCACTCTGCCGACCTCACCATCCACGACTATAATAATGCAGAGGAAGTTCGAAACTGCCGCCTGGAGGGCTTAGCGGATCTGAAACTCTCCAAAGATTATGTTAGAGGCAAGATTGCCGAATACCTCGACCACCTGGTGGACATTGGTGTGGCGGGATTCAGAGTCGACGCTGCCAAACACATGTGGCCAGGTATTTCTACTTGTATTGGTTTATTGTGTTCACATTGTGGATGTACATGTTCACAGTTCGCCATAGCGGTTAAGGTCGGTGGCTCGGCCAACAGCCGTTTGAAGATGGCTGTGTAGGATTCAGCTTTGATTCATGCGAGTACGGTTATGTTGTGTTATGTTGCAGGTGACCTAACGGCGATCTTTGGGAGGGTAAAGGATCTCCGCTCGGATATATTCGGAAACGGAAAGAAACCGTTCATATATCAGGAAGTGATCGATCTTGGAGGTAGTGAGCCTATCAAAGGAGGCCAGTACCTTAGTAGTGGAAGAGTGACCAACTTCATCTTTGGTTCCAAACTTGGTCAGGTCTTCAGGTACAACCCACGATTCCTGTAGGATACCTTCCTCTTGTGACTGTTGCAGCCTTGTTAGTTATCGTGGCATCCATTGGGCATTTGAGGACTGACCACTAACACAGTCTCAAACATATACATTTACCCACAGATAAGCCTATCACGTTCTACAGACTTTTTTGTCTTCAGAATTCGGCTTATCCACGGTAATATACCGTAACTCACTGTTGTAGTGTCTATGGTAAAGAACAAAAGTTGTCTAATCGGAACTGGTTTACAATCCGGACAAACGAGCCGGTCCTAGGCCATTACGTAATATACAGATTCCACTACACACCTGTCTGCACTAATTGAGTTTCCTAGTATTCATTGTCATTCCATAAGCTGGCGAGTGAATAGGGAAACATTCAACTTCATCGACAACAATCTCTTGCTTGTTTCATGATGACAACTTTTATGGACACACAACTTCTTATATTTTGCGAAAGGCGACCATTAGATATGGTTTCTAATATTGTTGTCAAGATTCGAATGTCGTTGTCACTTACTTGACATTGACATTAGAATCCATGTCTAAACGTCGCCTTTCATAGAATAAAATAAGTTGTATAACCAAACATCACTTGTCATCGTTCAGCGTCTTGTATGTTGGATCGAGCGGAGTTTCGAAATAGATCCTTCCGTCTATTGGTTGTGATTAAGGGGATGTTGCTTGTGATCCAACAGTACCATTCCACCGGCAAATGGACAGATGTCTGTCACCGGTTCCACTACACCAAATCACAATTAGCTGTTCGGTTCCAAGGCCATTACGTGAGATTCAGGTCGAGATATGAGGCACAACCAAGCAAACTTCAACTAGGCAAAAAAGACAAAGATAGGAACTTTATTTATTGCATTCTTATTTTTGTGTAAGCATCACTGATCGGTGAAACAATCAATGTTTCTAATTTCAGAAAGCAAAATCCCATGAAGTATTTATCCAACTGGGGATCAGCTTGGGGAATGCTAAGCTCTGATGATTCTGTCGTTTTCATCGATAACCATGACAACCAGCGTGGCCATGGCGGCGGTGGAGGTCCAATCACCCACTTCGAGCCCCGTGCTTATAAGCTGGCTACAGCCTTCATGTTGGCCCATCCATATGGCTTCCCCAGGGTGATGAGCTCGTATGACTTCAACCGAGCCAACCCTGACCAAGGACCCCCTCAGAACGGTGACATGAGTACCAAGCCAGTCACCATCAATAGGTATTGTAATCCATTTCATCCAGTAAATATGTTCGATATAGGTGCCCCATACAAAATGATGAGTGGAATAGAGTTGCTGTAAATATGCGTCATCATAAGAGAAAAAAAACTTTCGTTTTTCGCAAAAGCAAAACACATTGGACCTAAAATGGTACATACCGGCGAACAATTTAATGAAAGTATCACTGAAATTATAACACCAGGTGTTCGCGAGAAAGTAAGTCTGTCCTTCAGATAACATTCTTTACTTACATAGTTTGCTAAAGGAAAACAGTACATATTGCTTGACGCCAGTGCCTGGCTGTAATATAACCAGAAACAGTCGCAGCATCTATATTTCAGTGATATGACCTGTGGCAACGGGTGGACTTGTGAGCACCGATGGCGTCAGATGTACAACATGGTTGCCTTCAGGAACATCGCAGGTTACTCCGGGTTATCAAACTGGTGGGCTGGTTCAGACTATCAGATAGCATTTTCCAGAGGAAACAAGGCCTTCATTGCCTTCAACCTTGAAGGATACGACCTTTCCAAAACTCTCAATACCGGACTTCCGGCTGGAAGTTATTGTGATGTCATTTCCGGCAACCTTGAGAATGGCAGTTGCACTGGCAAGACAATTAACGTAGACGGAAGTGGCCATGCTTCGATTCATATTGGCAGCTCTGACGAGGACCCAATGGTGGCCATTCATGTCGGTAAGAAGTTATGAATGACACCAAAATGATGATAAGAAATATGACAAGGTCAGTTATTTGTAAATGAATCATGAGCAAAGTTAAAATAGGCCTGAACAATGAACTCAATGCACATCTTGCAGTGGTAGCCACCATGATGCAGTTAGACAACAGAGGGACAATGTACACAATGGTTTATCTGATTCATGATATCATGGGTTATATTAATGGTTAGCAATACGTAACAAGAAAATATGTATTTTGGTAATGTTTTCACATATTATCAAACGTCTGTGTACAAACGTTTAGATCTGGCTACAAAATATTAAACCCATAAAGTAATACCTTTATTCAAAATTCATTATCACTGGAAGTCCTACATAAATATATACTTGTGACATACACATTTTTGCCACGTAAGATTAGTAGACTAGCTACTGGTTCATCTCAAACGGTGACAGTGACAATGAAGACGATGATCTAGCACCGTCAATACTTCGAGAGTATTGTTAACATTAAACCGTGATAATATGGCTTAACATACTTCGACAAATGGCCTTGAAGCGAAATATAATCTGAAAAAGGGACGATCCATAAACCAAACTGGATCCTTAGATCTTTACAGGTACTGACGCTGTTAATGATATTCTATGGTATATTTTCAGGTGCCAAAAAGGGTGCGGTAGGAAAGCGAGTTGGTTAAATGATCTAATGCGTGATAATCCAGTTGTAGCTGTATGTACTTGATTATAAATTATTGCTTCATTTTGCGATTTTTTGTCATTTAGAATGATGTGGTTGGGTTTAACTCTCGGTGTGTCAGTTTGGCATGAAAGGAAGGCCGGAAGTGACGATGTGTGCTAAACACCTATTTTATGAAGACATTTTGGAGCCGTTTCAGATTGAAAAGGTGTGATGTGATGTGGTATGGTGATGTGGTGTGTTGTGTGGAGACGTGGTGAGGAGAAGTAGTGTGTGGTGTGGAGTGGTGTGGTGTAGTGTAGTGAAGTGTGATGTGGTGTAGAGATGTGTGGTGTGGTGTGGTGTGGTGTGGTGGGTGTGGTGTGGTGTAGTGTGATTTGGTGTGGTGTGTGGTGATATGACGTAATGTGATGTGATGATGTAGTGTGGTGTGGTGATGTATGTTGTGTGGTGATGTGATATTCTGTGTGATGTGGTGATGTGATGTGGTGAGTAGTGATGTGGTGATGTGGTGATGTGGTGTGTGGTGATGTGATGTGATGTGATGTGAAATGATGTGGTGTGATGTGGTGGGGTGATATGATGTGTGATGTGGTGTGATGTGATGTAAAATGATGTTATGTGATGTATTGTGGTGTTATTGATAATGTGATGTGATGTGGTGTGTGGTGATGTGATGTGATGATGTGATGTGGTGTTTGGTCATACCAATGCTCTGGCACCCTGATGATCATGAGAAAAGTCCTATGCCGTAAAGATTGCTGTCGAGTGATCTCAGCTGAATGTAGCTGCATCTCCGTGTTTAAACATCAGACCCAAAAACGTGGAGTTTTAGAACGTTTGTAGTGTCTGAGAAACAATAACAACAGCAATAACAAGAAGCACATTTATATAACATCAATAACATACAACGCATGTCTATAGGATATACACGTATCCCCTGGGTGCTTATTGATTTTCTATTCTCAACTCCCGTGGGAGTATGCAGCCAAATCTGTCTGTTTGCGTCTGCAGCATCCACATAACCATCTCAATGTGCCCGAAACCTATCCCATGCTGTGGGAATAGACACGGCTTTCAAACAGAACCATCTGCCTCGGACACATCATGTTTTAGGACTTGGTTGTAAACAAAAGGCAGCATTAAATAATTCCAGCTTACTAATCACATTCACCCGACCAAATACCCAAGCATTATTGCTTACGAATTTGCTTCGACAACACCAAGAGTCAGAACTAACTGTTAATCAAAAAACGAAAGATGTATTTACATTTAGTACTACATGTAAGGGTAACGCTATCAAGTTGAAACGGCGAACCCGCATTCGTGTAACCACCCCACTGACCATAACGCTTAGCTCAAACAGCGTGTAACGTTAAACTACCTTTCAGGGAGTTTTAGGCAGACAGACGGAGCCGTGCGCGACAGCAACAAGAACAAGACGTTGACCAAGGTGAATGTTGTCATGATGCTTAAAAGTCAACGAGTCATTATCGGCTATTGAACACGAAATAAACATGTATTCATTCGTTTATAATCATCACCACTAACACTGTGTATGGTCAATACAATGAAAAGAAGGGACATACTAAATTCTTATTTAATTGTCCAGCTGCCATCGAGGTTGCGCCAGTACTGGTTAACTGTTCTTCGTCATAGAATTAACAATGATTGTGGTCACAGCCTGCTTAATCGCGCAGTCAATAACCTCTCGTTTCACAATTTCGGAGGTAAAGGCTACTGACACCACCAAAGGTGTAAATTGTCGTGGTTGGTGGCATTGAGTGCGTATAGCTTCTAGCAAAATTCCAGCAACATCATGGTGGGGGACACCAGAAAGGGGCTTAACACATTGCACATACTAGGAAATCGAACCCGGTCTTAATCGTGACGAGCGAACGCTTTAACCACAAGGCTACCCCGCCGCCATGTTGGCATTTAACTATTGTTTAGAGAATAAGGTTTTGACGCACACGAAAACATGACTATAATTAGCACTAAGTACTGAGCGGAGGATTGCAGTTGCCCCAGGATGGTCCATCACGCATGTTTCTTCTTTGTTCGTACGTAGCTGCGCAGCTGGTATCCCTTCTCGCCGTGTTCCAGTGAGAGAAGGTTCAGACCGTCCAGGCTCCAGACCACATATATGGCATCTATGGGAGAGATATCTCATGTCAGCTAAAACGTAAAACTCAGGTGTGTGAGATTATTAATGAACAGGTATAAATCAGATTCCTGACGACAGAGATGAAAGAGACGGACATGATGTACAGAAAATCTCGCCCTAACCACGTGTCGTGGAATGTTGAGAGCTCAGTCCATAGAAAATTCAGACTTTAAATATTGTATCGACGACTTTTGATATATTTCATTTAAAGACAAGACGATTCTAGTTACCATCCATATTCATTCTTCTAACTTGTGCTTTGATGAGAACCAGTGTTCTGGGCCCATTTGCACAAATCGATCATAGCTCATTGTAACTCCCATTCTCCAACATAGACTTCAGATAGCCGTAGCGCTAAGATCGCTTTGTGCAAGTTGGCCCTAATTTTCTTTCTTTGTTTGCTTGTTCTTCATCGCCACACACAGCCATATTCCAGCTATATGTCGGCGGCCTGTAAATATTCTGGACCGGACAACGGGCGTTGAACAACAAACAAACTGTTATATACAGGCTCTGTGACTGTGCACACATCAACATTTAGGGTAAACAGAAAACTGCACACAAATTTTCGGCAAATGTTTAGGTTGCACTTACCTTCCACTTTTAATCAACATTGACTTATAAACTACGTGCCCTATAACTGTCTGCAAACACTCACCTTTCTTCAGCTGGAGGCCTTTGTCACACATTGTGTCCAGCTTCCCTACCACGCCAGGTCCGACGTTGTAGCAGGACCTGTTCTTCATCATGACTAGCATCTCAAGGCCATCCAGAGTCAGGCTGATCATGGTAACATGGCGGACATTCACCAGTTGTTTCCGGTCCACGCTTTTCAGTGTTTTATTTCTCAGGTGTAGTAAGTGTAGCGTACCTCCGCCCCCTTCTCCACCTGCAGACTCTACCGTGTATATCTTCCCCCTGGGGATCAGGAAGAACATGCCACAACGTCCAGCGATGTTCCTGAAAACCGAATTCCTCATAGAGATTGGCCTTTATCAACATCAACAATAACATCATTTGTGTGGCAATCATAAATGTATGTAGAGGTAAAATTCTACGCTAACGTGTTTTAGATAACACATTACTTAGTTAGCAGGTATAAAAGAATCACGATAACAGAGATAATGTAAATTAAAAGACTTATGTTTGATGTTAATGGTAACTAACACACAACCCAAGAAGACCCAAAGTATTTGAGATACTTACCGAGAAAATAAGCAAACGCGTAGAATCGAACTGATACACAATAGGAATACAATGCTAGAGAATGATAAGAGGCAATGTCAAAGAATGATCTTTACTCAAAAACAGATGTCGACCCGTGAAGGTCCAGGGTAGAACAGGCTTTCAGCAACCCATGCTTGCCATGAAAGGCGACTATGCTTGTTGTAAGAGGCGACTAACATGATCGGATGATCAGGTTCGATGACATCGTTGACACACGTCACCGGTTCACAGTTGCGCAGATCGATGCTCATGCAGTTGATCACTGGATTGTCTGCTCGATTATTTACAGACCACCGCCATAAAGCTGGAATATTGCTGAGTGCGGCGTAAAACTAAACTCACTCACTCACTCAAATATCAATGTCATTCCACTGGACAACAAACGCCTATTCCTTTCGACACATGTCCGCCTGGCCATTGCTGGGAACTAAACGAGGAACATGCGAATCGGGGGATCGTGCATTTAGATTTTAAACGGAATACTCATAGATCGGCGCTTATAACTGCATTCTCCAAATAGTTTGATCGTAGACCGACCTACCTACCTACCTGCCTGCCTGCCTGCCTGCCTGTCTGCCTGCCTGCCTGCCTGCACGCACGCACGCACGCACGCACGCACGCACGCACGCACGCACGCACGCACGCACGCACGCACGCACGCACGCACGCACGCACGCACGCACGCACGCACGCACGCACGCACGCATATATATACATTACAGCTTATATACATGTAAGCTGTAATGCTTATACATTACAGCTTAGTTCGTACTTATAGGGCGAACTTCTGTTTTCAGAATACTTTACACACGTACTCGATAACGTAATGTCCGGCAAATGCAGATGTGGACCCACTGTGGTCTTTGTAACGTACATAGTACATGCGACTGGCTGGCCGTCTCAGGCTGTAGGATACTCCCATGTACAGACAGAATTCTCCACTCTGTTGGCAATGGCCAAAGTGAGCGTGACTCACATTAGCCCGTGGCATTCCAAGAATCCTTAATGACCTCCACAAGGTTGTTTTGTAATTTGTTTCAGCTATGAAGGTGCGACCGGAAGCACTCTTCAGTAAGTAGTAGGTGATGTCCCGGTTGACAGGACTGGCAGCAAAACCCAGGATATTTCTTTCATTTTCCAGGGGGACGATGCCCTCCTCGGACGTGAATACCGTTTCTGAAATAGGTATTGGCACAGCCTTAGTCTCTTTGGAAACACAAATTCGTGTCATTTATTAGAGTCAGTGAGTGAGTTTAGTTTTACACCGCACTCAGCAATGTTCCACCTAAATGGTGGCGATCTGTAGATAATCAAATCTGGACCAGACAGTCCAGTGAACAACAGCATGAACATTAATCTGAGCAATTGGGAAGCCATGACATGAGTCAACCTCAATCATTAGAATTAGGTAGTGTTTGTGAATCGTTGTTCAACTGAACACCGCAGCTGCGGTGACTTACTGAATGTGAAATGGGAAACCCACTAAAAATAAAGGCCATTCATGATAAATCACCCCATTGATGATCGCACCCAAGCAAAAACACTCATCTTCATAATCACCCGATTGGTCCACGACGACAGGTGTTTAGTCGTGCTAACCAACTGTTCCACTCGTCCTTTACTGGTTTGATCAGCGACAGCGTATTTCAAAACTAAGATGTGATGCTATGGGAATGTTAGGCTAAAATAATTAGGAAGACCAATCCTTATGCAGAGACGGTTCATCTAGTATTTGATTCAAGGATGTCATAATCACCTGTATTTCTAATTAAAGGAAATATTGTTAAACATATGATGATACTCCTTTTTAAAGCTAAATAACTATTCCCATTAAACTTAGGTTTCACGTGTCAAAAATGACAACTATGTTGACATATAACAGTCATTTCTGATTTTTCACTTTTCATAAGAAGGTAACGTGTTTGAGAAAAACGCAATGCCTGTTCTCCGAAAGCGCATGCATCCTGTTTAAGATAAAAGATAATTTCAATAATGGTTTTGTACTAGACCTAATTGTGATAATTTTCTGAAAGATTCCTGTCAGACAACCATTAATGGCAAAAGACACTAGGTGGAGCTTAACTTTTTAATTCTAGGCATACATTCAGCTATAGAACAACTTTGTTCATTGTGAAATTCAGAGGTATAACCAATAGCAACTAAACTACTGACTAAATGAAATTATTGTTTTAAAACAGGACTTACTCCGTAGTTGCCAACGATATAAAAAATCATACCAGGATAAAACTAGTTGCCGGAAAAAATGTGAAGTGAAGTCCTGACTGTGATGATCGTATGAAATACATCAGCATCGAATATCATGGTATACTTTCATTTGCCAACAGGTTTATTGAGTCAATACTCTGTCACTTACCATAAGCTGCACACACAGACTGACCCCTCCGCGTTTGAATACACTGCGCACCTTTTGAACAGGTCAGGTGGCGACATGGATAAAGGTCATCCTGCGAAAGAAACAAAATGTATCAAGACAGTTGTCTTACCAGATACACTTAGTATCCCCATGCTGAACGAAAAACCTCCACACATTAGCAAACACAGATCACCTTACTACGTGAAACGTCACATTCAAGTCCCCAGAGTAGAATAAAACATTTCGTTTGTTGTTCCTGATTTTAAGAACTGCCATTAAACATGAATATTGTTGAAATACATTCTATTTGACGACATTAGTGCAGTTGTATTCACTCCTTGATAAATAGTCCCATGGTTGTTTTATGGATGCACTGTTACGCTGTCTCTCGGAGAATTCGATCTTCACATTTTGATCACTACAAACAGATACACGTTAAAGTGTCCCTTCTGCTTCAATAGAATTTTCAGACTTAAATTTTCAGAGTTATAAAATATATACCACAACCATTTTATCTTCTACTTCTACGGATGAAATCATTTTTCTTTCCGTTTTTTGTTCATTAACGCTGACACATATTTGAACTTAGGGTGTCGTTTTGAGCCACTTCACGCTAAAATGTCTTAAGTCACTTTTGGCATCCTCCCCGCCCGAAAAAACCCCGAAAACATACAACAAACGCACAAATAAACAACAGCAACAACAACAAAAGACAACCTCCAAAACAACAACAAGAATAAAAAGCAAAACAAAACAAAAAAACCCATCAGAATGTACATGTTCCTTGCGTACTGTTTCACGTTTATGTTACCTGGGTCCATGAGTTCATCTCTGTGTAGACGACACCGACCTCACGGTAGACCTCGGCAGTTGTAGTGTCTACAGATCTCAAGGTACAGGTCAGGGTATCCCTGTGGTACGTGATGGACAAGCAAGCGGTCTGACTTCCACACAAAAGCAAACACATCTGGAAGCCGATTGGCTGATATGAGTCAAATCTTCCTGTGTGCACATTCGTGTGTACCCAGATCTGACCTTGCACCTGCTGACGAGAATGTGTTCCCTGTGAGCGGACATTATATGTGAGACTTGTGGTCAGGATCAACTGAACCAGACTAGAGAGTGGTACCATTTCCATCATGGTTTCACACCATCTGACCCTGGAGGTGTCTCCGAGAGCTTCCTGGACTGCGTATGTCTTCATGTGTGTCGTGTACAAAGACATGTTGCAGAATTAATACACTACAGTTTTGATGGTGGCTGTCACGCCTCAGACCCGAGAGCGACACATTGACGGACAAATAAAAACAAAATGTATTTTCACACGCGACTGAAATATCAGTGGTATCTATGTTATTTTCATTTTCACATTCTACCGTACATACGTGCCCAAAACGATGACAGAAGTAAAGCAAACAAAAGCAGCAAAATCAACTTGTAAGTGTTTTCAAAATGCTTCCTGACAGATCAAACCGAATAACTCTACTTTCTGTTTACTTCTGTATATTTTCAGATGTGTGGTGTCGTTGTTGTGATGTTTCCTCGAGCTCCCTGTTCTCTTCTCGGTGATCTGAAGCATCCGTGGCAAATCTGTCTCATCTTCTCTGTCTTTTTAGATGGCAAATCCACATAAATATTTTCCATCGGTAAAATTTGGAAATATACCCCCTCCTTATACGAAGCAAATAAGGACAATTTCCCGATTTAATTCTTTATATTCTCTAAATATGAATAATACTCTTTTGAGCAAAGTTAATATTTTCTCAATCGCCTTTTTCATCCGAAAAGGGATAGTGAGTTTTCCAAGCAGCCCATAGTGGGTAAGAGTCGTGTATAATATTTAAATGTACTTTGTACAGGAAGATATATACACATGTGTGAGTGAGTGACTAGTTTCACGTCGCTTTTAACACTATTCCACCAATATCATAACAGGGGACACCAGGAATGGCCCTTACACATCTTTACCCAGATGGGGCAACTCTGCCGCCTCATATATACAAGTGCTATACATAAAGTCCCATATTGAAACGGCAGAAACTGATAAGTTTGAGTACAGAGCTGTCTTCGTGTTTTTGGTCCCCGAAGACTACCCGGCAAAGCACACTGAGCAGCGATCGACAGCAGTATATGTAAGTCTTGCCCACCCTCTGTAACCAACAGACGATGGGTGAGGGAATTCCAGTGCAGTAAAGGGAGTCTTGGGGATAACCCAGTTCCTTGTTGGCCCACTGACCCGGGAAACATTGACCAGGTGCACACCCTGATCATGATCAGACATCCTGCATAAACATGTCCACACGTCTGTGGTTTGAGATGGGCCCCAAGAACGCTCACCAGCGAAATGAAGCTCACGAGGATCACCAAGAGCGATGCCATGAAAACAAAACGGAGATGATTTTAGGTTAGTCTCTTGTGATGAAACGCGGATTTCAGGAGCAGACATGCTGTTTATTGCTTTTGTTTGGATATTAATACAATGAAATGAAAAAGCGTGCTTGACCTTGCCGTCGATGATTGCAGTCATTGCCGCTCCAAACATTATGTTATGAAGTTTAAGAATCATAATGCTGTGGGTTATGAAACGTGCTGGTAAAACATATATTTATAAATATTCCAGCCTCAGCGACTCCCGAGGGAAGCATATGTAAGTGAGTATCGATCGTTTTAACCATGGGCTTGTCTTCTGGTGAAATCCTGGGCTCTTTATGAGCAGGGTCGCCACATCACTATGTCTTCAGATCGTCACATCACCATGTCCTCAATCGTCATGTCGTCATATCACCATACCGCCATATCGCCTTGTCATCATACCATGGTCACCATGGGAGCATATGCATGTCGTCATACCACCACATCGCTGTGTCACCATTCATCACGACAAGTCCCCATGTCGTCATATCATCATACCGTCTTATCACCATGTCATCATATCATTATATCATGGTTACCATGGGAACATATGTATGTCGTCATATCAAAACATCCGCATACCACCATGCCATAATGTCATCATGTCACCATGTCATCATATCACGACAAATCACCTTGTCGTCATATCATCATACCGTCATATCACCATGTAATCATGTCAAAATATATCACAATATCGCCACATCACCATGTCATCATATCGCCATATCACCTTGTCATCATGTCACTATATCACCGCATCAACATTTCAACAAATCATCGTGGTAATATATCAACACATCACACACAAAAAAGAATGCTATCATATACCATTTCGTCATGTCGTCATAACACCATGTTACTATATCACCGCATCAACATTTCAACAAATCATCGTGGTAATATATCAACACATCACACACAAAAAAAATGCTATCATATACCATTTCGTCATGTCGTCATAACACCATGTTACAAAGTCAACATATCAACATAACACCACAACTACATATCACCATGTCATCATATCACCACACATCACAATATCACTATATCAACATATCAGTGCATCACAATATCACCGTATCAACTTATCAGTACATCACCATATCACCGTATCAACATATCAGTACATCACCATATCACCGTATCAACATATCAGTGCATCACAATATCACTATATCAACATATCAGTACATCACCATATCACTGTATCAACATACCAGTACATCACCATATTACTGTTTCAACATATCAGTACATCACCATATCACTGTTTCAACATATCAGTACATCACCATATCACTGTATCAAGATACCAGTACATCACCATATTACTGTTTCAACATATCAGTACATCACCATATCACTGTTTCAACATATCAGTACATCACCATATCACTGTATCAAGATACCAGTACATCACCATATTACTGTTTCAACATATCAGTACATCACCATATCACTGTTTCAACATATCAGTACATCACCATATCACTGTATCAAGATACCAGTACATCACCATATTACTGTTTCAACATATCAGTACATCACCATATCACTGTTTCAACATGTCAGTACATCACCATATCACTGTATCAAGATACCAGTACATCACCATATCACCGTATCAACATATCAGTACATCACCATATCACCGTATCAACATATCAGTACATCACCATATCACTGTATCAACATATCAGAACATCACCATATCACTGTATCATCATATCAGTTCATCACCATATCACCGTATCAACATATCAGTACATCACCATATCACTGTATCATCATATCAGTTCATCACCATATCACCGTATCAACATATCAGTACATCACCATATCACCGTATCAACATATCAGTACATCACCATATCACTGTATCAACATATCAGAACATCACCATATCACTGTATCATCATATCAGTTCATCACCATATCACCGTATCAACATATCAGTACATCACCATATCACTGTTTCAACATATCAGTACATCACCATGTCACTGTTTCAACATATCAGTACATCACCATATCACTGTATCAACATATCAGAACATCACCATATCACTGTATCATCATATCAGAACATCACCATATCACTGTATCAACATATCAGTACATCACCATATCACCGTATCAGCATATCAGTACATCACCATATCACCGTATCAGCATATCAGTACATCACCATATCACTGTATCAACATATCAATACATCACAATATCACCGTATTATTGTATCGACATTACTGTTTTGCTTTTTTCGCATTTGCAAAACAATACTCAGACTATATGTAGAAGCGGTCATTGTTGACAGTTCTAGTGTTTTAGATATTTCTTACACAACAAAGGTTCAGATTATATTGTTTTTGACTACTCAATGTTTAAAGAAGAGAAAAGTGAAACTTTCTCTGATTAGTTCTGTGTATCTACTCGGTGAGGGTTCGGTGTCTATTTGTAAGACTCTGAAGCATATCTCCGATGTTACTTGCACGATGTCTTACAAAATGTGATCCTTCATGATATTTTATTCAAAGAAAAAAATGTGAAACTATAGAAAAGCTATAAAGATTTCATGCTTCTGTACGATACCTAAAACCACGTTCATCACACTTAAAAGAGAACTTTTCATGGCTATCGGAATCAAATTAAAGTTATTTGTCAAAGCAGGTCCACGGCAAGATATATTCCGGCGGTCAAAACACATTTAAAAAATTTGGACTGACTATGGACCATGCAAAGATCGCCTGCGAGTGGTCTTTTGTGCCGATGCTTCCCTGTCACTGTTTACTGTAAGTTTGTCCTGATGAGTTCGTGGCATGTCACATTTGCATGACCAAAGTAAATCTGCTAGCAATCGATTTATGGTCTCAATAATTAATAAATGAAATGTTCTCCAGAAGACACAAAATGACACACACACACACACACACACACACACACACACACACACACACACACACACACACACACACACACACACACACACACACACACACACACACACACACACACACACACACACACACACACACACACACACACACTACTCTCTCTCTCTCTGTCTCTCTCTCTATATATATTGTGACTGATAAGCCTACTGTGTGTGACGGTTGATGAGCCTAATGCTATATTAGTATATTAGTTGCTAGAATTTGCCATAGGTCCAGGTTCGAGTTCATAGATGGGCAGAATGAAGGAGATATTCTTGGTTTCATATGACTGGAAGGTAGTTAAAATCGTCATAGGTCCATACCTTATTGGATACCACAAAGGGATGTCTAAGAGGCCCGTTATCTATCTTATTTCGTAACCAAGAAATTCATAAGGGATAACAGGTTAAATCTTCCTAACGGGTACACGAAGGGTGTAAAAACGTTAGCTTCAGACCGCATTTGTGCATGTGGATAATTTATCAACTGAATGTGGAAAATAAAAAAATGAAAGTAAATAAAATAAAATGTTTCAGTTGTAAGCCTGATACTGAAGTCGTTTATACTTTGTTTAGCTCTGTCCTTTATGCGTAAATTTCAGACCAAAATATATTAAGCCAAATTGTTGGGAAAATCCATCTGTGTTTACATTGACCCAGTTGAGGTTGCTTGGATTAAATAATGTTAAACTGTTGTATAATCTTGGTAAATATTTGCTTTAGTTGTTAATATAAGGAAATTTGTATCTAAAATAATTATGTTCTTTTACATATGTATGTATCATGTTACAAAAAAATTGTCAAATCCGTCTACCAGAAAATCACCGCTAAATTGTAAAAAGTAAGGATGGTAAATTGAGTTTTGTTGTGAACTGAGTATAAAAGGCAGCTTCATTGTTAATATTTCTCAAGTGCTGCCTCTGTTTTCTGTCAGTACATCTGATGGATTTCGAATAATAATGAAAGACAAGCAAAAGTATCATATAGTATATGGCACTCCTTAATAGCACTTTATTCAAACAAGTTAAACTGAACATCGGCATCAAGTGAGCGAGGATGCAGATGTGTACACATTAAACTCATTGACAACACATTGAGACAATAATAAAGCACCAACATTATCTACAAATCATTTAAAATAGGTCAACATAATCTCCAAACCGAAAAACGCATTTGTAGGAACATCTGTCTGCAACACTGGGTGAAATGATTCCGATGTTTACTCATTTTCTGAAATAGAGCATAATAATGATTAATCATACATAAATACTACTCATGGGATCTCAATAGCAAACGGTGGTAGAATCGATAAAGAACAGTGAATCTTCCCGTGTACAGAACGAACTGTGCCCATTTCAATCGATTTGCGAAATTCAGGAGTTAAGGAGAAGCAGGGATGACGAGGGCGCTTCGGCGCAGAAATATTGGAAGGTTAGTAGTACCGGTTGAACGCCAGAGGGAAATATTTTATTTCAGAAAAGTATTTGTTGAGAACACTAAGGCCAAACCTTTTAATCTACAATCGACATTCTTTGTACAGGTTTGCTTAAGCCGTGGCTGGTTTGGACAGCGCTCATCTACCACGGTAGGCATGTAGGTCATGGACATTCAATTCTATAGGCTGTCGCTGTGAGGAAAACTGATGGGCTCAATTCGATCTGAGCAGGAGTTACATAAACATTTCGCATCATGTTTTTCGGAATAATTCTTTGATGCCCAACCTACCCGAAAAGGCACGATGACACATTACTGAGTAATACTACAACCATCATTTGTACACCCACATTCTCTAGTCATCATAAGTGTTCATCAGTTGTACATGTCTTCCTGGAGATCATGCAGGATCGTAATGAATTGACCTTCTGTCCAACGTAGAAATACCATTAAATTACTGGGGCTGGAGGCTTGGAGAGTTGCCTAAAGCGGACGATTTTAATGTATAATTTCCTCATGTAGGAATCCTGCTTTTACAGGATGTTATCTGACAGCAATCGGTCTGTTTCAGACGGAGACCGGTGGCCAAGTGAAGGAGCACACTGACATGAGGGATCCCCAACATCTCGTGGAGAATGTGTATGCATTATGGGGCGATCATTCTGCTGATGTTTCTGAATTCAGGAACATCAGTGAAAGGCAAGTGCTTCTTCTGTCTGTTTGTTGCATGGTGGCGTTTACTTCTTCTTAAGCGGGCGCGGTTGTATTTACGTCTTGGATCTTAAAAGATTTTGTATATTTTAGTCTCAACGATCATGTATTTACTACTACTACTACTACTACTACTACTACTACTACTACTACTACTACTACTACTACTACTACTACTACTACTACCACCACCACCACCACCACCACCACTACTACTACTACAACAACTACTGCTACTACTACTACTGCTGCTACTGCCATTACCACCACTAGAACTACTGCTTCTACTACTACTACTACTACTACTACTACTACATCTTCTACTACAACAACAACAACTACTACTACCGCCATTACCACCACTAGTACTACAACAACTACTACTACTACATCTTCTACTACATCTTCTACTACAACAACTACTACTGCTGCTGCTGCTGCTGCTACTACTACTACTACTACTGCCACTACCACCACAAGTACTACTGCTACTACTACTACAACATGTTCTACTACAACTACTGCTACTAATAGTACAATAACAACTACCACGGCAGCCCTGCCACCACTACAACAACAACTACTACTACTGCTATTACTACAACTACTACTACCACCACCACCACTACTACTACAACTACACCTATTGCTGCCATTACCACCACTAGTACTACTTCATCTTCTGCTACAACTACTACTACATCTTCTACAACAACAACAACAACGACTACTACTACTACTACTACTACTACTACTGCTGCTGCTGCTGCTGCTACTACTGCTACTCCTACATCTTCTACTACAACAACTACTACTACATCTTCTACAACAACAAGAACAACAACAACAACAACTACTACTACTACTACATCTTCTACAACAACTACTACTACTACATCTTCTACAACAACAAGAACTACTACTACAACTACTACTATTGCTACTCCTACATCTTCTACATCTTCTACAACAACTACTACTACATCTTCTACAACAACAACAACTACTACTACATCTTCTACTACAACAACAACAACTACTACTACAACTACTACTATTGCTACTCCTACATCTTCTACATCTTCTACAACAACTACTACTACTACATCTTCTACTACAACAACAACAACTACTACTACAACTACTACTATTGCTACTCCTACATCTTCTACATCTTCTACAACAACTACTACTACATCTTCTACAACAACAACAACAACTACTACTACATCTTCTACTACAACAACAACAACTACTACTACAACTACTACTATTGCTACTCCTACATCTTCTACATCTTCTACAACAACTACTACTACTACATCTTCTACTACAACAACAACTACTACTACAACTACTACTATTGCTACTCCTACATCTTCTACATCTTCTACAACAACTACTACTACTACATCTTCTACTACAACAACAACTACTACTACAACTACTACTATTGCTACTCCTACATCTTCTACATCTTCTACAACAACTACTACTACATCTTCTACATCTTCTACAACAACAACAACTACTACTACATCTTCTACTACAACAACAACTACTATTGCTACTCCTACATCTTCTACAACAACAACAACAACTACTACTACATCTACTACAACAACAACAACTACTACTACAACTACTACTATTGCTACTCCTACATCTTCTACAACAACAACAACTACTACTACATCTTCTACTACAACAACAACTACTACTACTACAACTACTACTATTGCTACTCCTACATCTTCTACATCTTCTACAACAACTACTACTACATCTTCTACAACAACAACAACTACTACTACATCTTCTACTACAACAACAACTACTACTACTACATCTTCTACAACAACAACAACTACTACTACTACAACTACTACTATTGCTACTCCTACATCTTCTACATCTTCTACAACAACTACTACTACATCTTCTACAACAACAACAACTAATACTACTATATCTTCTACAACAACAACTACTACTACTACATCTTCTACTACAACAACAACTACTACTATTGCTACTCCTACATCTTCTACAACAACAACTACTACTACTACATCTTCTACTACAACAACAACTACTACTACTACAACTACTACTATTGCTACTCCTACATCTTCTACATCTTCTACAACAACTACTACTACATCTTCTACAACAACAACAACTAATACTACTACATCTTCTACAACAACAACTACTACTACTACATCTTCTACAACAACAACAACTACTACTACTACAACTACTACTATTGCTACTCCTACATCTTCTACAACAACAACAACAACTACTACTACATCTTCTACTACAACAACAACTACTACTACTACAACTACTACTATTGCTACTCCTACATCTTCTACATCTTCTACAACAACTACTACTACATCTTCTACAACAACAACAACTACTACTACATCTTCTACTACAACAACAACTACTACTACTACATCTTCTACAACAACAACAACTACTACTACTACAACTACTACTATTGCTACTCCTACATCTTCTACATCTTCTACAACAACTACTACTACATCTTCTACAACAACAACAACTAATACTACTACATCTTCTACAACAACAACTACTACTACTACATCTTCTACTACAACAACAACTACTACTACTACAACTACTACTATTGCTACTCCTACATCTTCTACAACAACAACTACTACTACATCTTCTACTACAACAACAACTACTACTACTACAACTACTACTATTGCTACTCCTACATCTTCTACATCTTCTACAACAACTACTACTACATCTTCTACAACAACAACAACTACTACTACATCTTCTACTACAACAACAACTACTACTACTACATCTTCTACAACAACAACAACTACTACTACTACAACTACTACTATTGCTACTCCTACATCTTCTACATCTTCTACAACAACTACTACTACATCTTCTACAACAACAACAACTAATACTACTACATCTTCTACAACAACAACAACTACTACTACATCTTCTACTACAACAACAACTACTACTACTACAACTACTACTATTGCTACTCCTACATCTTCTACAACAACAACAACTACTACTACTACATCTTCTACTACAACAACAACTACTACTACTACAACTACTACTATTGCTACTCCTACATCTTCTACATCTTCTACAACAACTACTACTACATCTTCTACAACAACAACAACTAATACTACTACATCTTCTACAACAACAACTACTACTACTACTACTACTACTGCAGCTACTGCTACTACTGCTACTACTAGTACAATAAGAACTACCACGGCAGCCCTACCACCACTACAACTACTACCACCACCACTACAACTACTACCACCACCACTATAACTACTACTACTACTACTACTACTGCTACTACTACAACTACAACTATTGCTCCCATTACCACTAGTACTACTTCTTCTACTACAACTGCTGCTGCTGCTGCTGCTACTACTACTACTACTACTACTACTACTACTGCCACTACCACCACAAGTACTACTGCTACTACTACTACAACATATTCTACTACAACTACTGCTACTACTAGTACAATAACAACTACCACGTTAGCCCTACCACCACTACAACTACTACCATCACCACCACCACTACTACTACAACTACAACTATTGCCATTACCACAAGTACGACTTCATCTTCTACTACAACTACAACTACTGCTGCTGCTGCTACTACTACTACTACTGCCACTACCACCACAAGTACTACTGCTACTACTACTTTATCTTCTACTACTGCTACTGCTGCTGCTGCTGCTGCTGCTAGAACGACAACAATTACTACTGCGGCAGCCCTACCACCACCACTACAACTACTACCACCACCACCACTTCAACAACAACAACTACTACTACTGCTGTTGCTACTACTACTACTACCACTACTACAACTACAACTACCCCCACCACCACTATCATCATCACCACCACCACTACTACTACCACCACCACCACTACTACTACCACTACCTCCACTACCACTACCATTTCGGCTCTTGTTTCTCACACAGGTATCACCACAGTCACTTCTATAATTAATTATACCCCTAACCATCTAATCTTCAGGTATGTACATATATTGATTGTTACCTTTGTTGACAGATTGTACAGGTCGATGTGTAGAGTGTAGGAAGGGCGCGTGTCAGTGGTGTTCAGAGCAGTGGTACAACCACTCCTGTGAGTATGAATGTGCCCACTGCAACGACGCCCTCTGCAGCTGGAAGACGGGGTACTGCAAGACCAGCTGTTCCCCGGACAAGTGCGGCCACGGTTGTTCGTGCAAAGAGGAAATATCGGGTAAACATGAATATTACCATAATATATGTCAGCTAATATTTTCACCTGTGTTCACTGACATGGTCGCCATTTCGTAAAAATGATAGAATTAGCATCATGCTTATGTTTTTGTCAAATTTATTTCATATAAATGTTTTTAGTGTATCTTCTGACAAAAATGTTTGCAGAGGTGTAAACCCACTTGGTCACTTAGCCAATACTATTTAACATTTGTGTATATGAAGCCAGCCCAATTCGGGTTTACAGAAGTGACAAAGGCAGTGTTATTTATTGCTTGAACTATGTTATAATCAAAATACTTTTTCGGGGATTTAGTACAGTGTGGTTTCGAATCCCCGATTGAACTCAACCATAGAAAGAACCAGAAAATTTTAGTAGTTTTTTTTCAAGAAAGCGTTATTTTAAATGTTACATTTATTACATACAAATACTTTCTACAACGCTATTTTCATTCCAAGGCAGTGTTATGGCTAATTCGCGAACTGGTTCAAGGTGACCAGTTTTGACTGAAAACATTATTTATCGTGCTTAATGTTTCCTATTTCTCATGCATACTTGTTCGCTTTGACGTCCCAATTATTGTTAAACAATGTTGTAATTGTATTAAATTATTTGTAGAAGTTCATTACGTTCTGTTTCGTGATACTAGGTTATCAAGAATGTGTTACTATCTAAAGTAAGAAGGGTTCCAGAAGCTAGTCAAACAATGTAGGTGCAAAAACACATAATCTCTTTAATTTCGCGTTACACAAAATCGTGCGTTTTGGATGGAAAAAAGTTGCATATATCCATGCCCTATTTTGGAAGCATTGTTGCCGCCGGGATATAGTCAGTGACTTTACTGAAGTACTACTACTACTGTACCTCATTCTGCTATTATCATTGCTCTGCCACTGAATGTAGTGAGTGAGTGAGTTTACTTTTACGCCGCACCCAGCAATATTCCAGTTTTAGGGTGGCGGTCTGTAAATAATTGAGACTGGACCAAGCGATCAAGTGATCAACAGCATGAACTTCGATCTGCGCAATTGGGAACCGATGACATGCATGTGTATGGCAAGCATGGGTTGCTGAAGGCCTATTCTAACCCGGACCTTCACGGGTCGACACTGAGTTTAGCACTTTTGTGATAGATCTGCGGGAATATATCGATTTGTAAACGTCGTCAGTAGTTGATTGTGTAGAATTTTCTGGTTATTTGAATTGCATTCAGGGTTGACCAGTCGATTTGCAAAGCCTCCTCGCTAATTTCCTGATGTACAGTTAATGTACAAACCAAAAGCTCAATAATAGCTATATAAGCAATTGGACGTAAAACATAAAATATCAAGTACTGTAATTATCACAAATAATAATTAAAATACATTCTCATTTCAGATGCAAACAACTATAGAAAGGATATAAGTGACAGCATTCCAAATAATATCATCGTTGCTTTCGTCATCGGGATCGTATTTATAGTATTTATAGTGTTTATATTCTGTGGATATAACAAATGCCCAGAAAAAGACGATGTGCCGAGGACTAGTCGCAACAGTGCACGAACAGCGCGCCGAACACCATCAAGCACAACAAACAGTCCATCTGTCATGTCGTATCCTAGCAACAATCGGAGTGACGTCACTTCCCCTTTGTACCCGTACTCTCCACAGAGCTCATACCGGAGTAATATGTCTGCGGACGCTATGTGTCAACCTTTAAGAACGTCGGGAAGACACACCCCTTTTTCGTGTGACCACCCTCCTCCCCCATATGGGTCTCTATCCCCAGCAGGTATACCCCCATTCAGCCCGGAAGCGTCAGCACCACCTACCTACGAGTCCCTGTTCCCTGCGAAGAGCTTACCAGATCCAAGGTGATCAAAACTGAATGCTTAATGCTTGTCTTCAGAATATCCTTCAAGGTGACTGGCGTAGCTGCAGCTGTCCACACCGTGTCGGCGTGTGTCGTTTCCGACATTATACCTAGTGTAGCTTCGGAGTCACTGTAGTCATGCTGCATGCATTAACGCTAATCCATTTTCCGAAAAAGCCGTTTGCATACTATTAGATTTCCTACAACTTGTGACCAATTTTAAAGATATGTCATTATGTGCTGAACAGAAATTATGTGTATTCTCAATAGAAGGGAATATATACACTTGCAGCCTTCATTTCGTAACCTAGATTGTGTTGTCATGTGATAGTCACGTGAACGTAGCAGTTCCATCGTGGATTCTAAGCAGCGCTGGCTGAGCTGGGATTAGTCGAGGGAAGGGAGCTTCAGGTGCAGTTGGTCGACATGGTTTTATAGAGGTAATGCTGACAATGATCATTGTATATTTACGTCACGTATTGTAGTGTTTACATACCCAGTTCCGATACTGAATTTATTGTATCAAAAGCTGGATTTATATTTAAACGTTATTACACAAGTTGTTACCTAACAATTCTCTTGTTGCATATTATAACATGTCTTATGTGAAGTATGACCTGTGCGCCATTATATAAATTGTGAACGTTTTCTCTTTCCGATTATTTTCCAGTCTGACCAAGCGCTGACAATGTACATTGAAACAATGTATTTACATCTGAAATTAGATATGTCCATGTTAGGCTCCTAATATACCATGAAAGCACATAGTGATGGTTAAATTAGCAGGTGAGGTTTGTGCACTGTCGTCATCAATGGCTTGATTGTTATATCGCTTGACTGTCACATGGTTTGGTTGTGGTTTCTGATTTTGTATTTTCTGAACGTTCGTATACTATGTTGAATTCCTCCCAAGATGATTGGGCGTGAGACCTAGGGATGGGGAATCTTTCAAGGAAAGAGCATTTACCTTAACGTTTTCCATATCATTTTACCAAAGTGTCAAGCTTGAACTGTTGTGGTTGTCTGAGACGTCTGTGATCACACATATCATATCCGATAAACATGATGAATATTAATATTTATCATATGTGCTGTATTTACTAAAGATCATGTCAATACTTGTCGCACAAACTGCTTTGGATGTGCAGATTATACCAACACTGATGCGTCAGATATAGGTTGTCATGTTTTAAGGTTACCTAATATGTCTTACACGCGATACAGATGCATAACGCATGTCACACATGGTGTGATTCTCACATAATACATATCTGTTGTGCATGTTGTTTATAACATGACACGTGAAGAGTGTTACACACAATAGAGATGCAGTATCTGATGTTTTATGAATGCAGAACAGATGCATACACCATTAGTATGTATTATGTGTGCAGTCATCCACAGGAAGTGCTTCAGAATGCATTCCACATGCATTATATATGCTGTCTGTTATCCTATTCTGCCTTTGATATGCTTCATAACCGATTTCCGTGACCTTTCGTTATAACATACTAACATTACGGTTAGTGTACTCATGGTGTCAGTTGGCAAAATATATTCTTGCAAGAAACAGGAACAGAAGAACATTTTTATTGATCGACAGCTTTTTTTGTTTCAATAGATGTGACGTCTTGATGTTGATGGTTACACGACGAGGACACTTGCATTGATAACGTTGCTGGCATCTACACCGACACGTTGCAGCTATTGCATTATACAAGTTCCTAATCCATAAAACATGTAGTTCGTCGCACCAGGTTCTAACTGCCACTTAAGAAAGTTAATAACCTTTCTGTATAACCACTAGAGTAACGCGTCTTCGAAATATCACCTCCAATTAAAATAGTCGGACACCATGGGTCAGAAATGAGTCCAACATGAAAGATATATACGATTTAGGTTCCAACCCATACAGAGTATATGGCTATATGTAAATAAACAAAGCAATTTAAGTACATGCATGATCTGCTAATGGCATCTGCCAGGAGGGGTGTTCCCAGAATTGTACACCGGTTAACCCATTTCATCTTCCTGCACGTTTTAGATTCGATTGTTTTGTGAGATACTGGGTCCTTAGTCTAAAGATTTCCAAGACTTACGACCAGGTCTATATGTAATGACCACAGGTTCCTTGTTTTCATGCGTTAGAACTGTACTGTCCAGAGTCGTTGGTATCCCATGTGCTGTGTTCAATGTCTTCCTGGCGAATACTGAGCAAGCTGGACTTCAGCGTAGTGCACTTTCCAAATGCAGACACTTGTATTGATTCTTTGATGATCCACAGACGTTATGTTGAATCTGAACATCGGACAGACTCGTTTGAACGGAATGCCTTTTTCACAAACATTACTATCGGAATCCCATTTTTGTGTCTAATTCTAACTTCTATATCTTTCGCTTGTGTCACAAAACATGCATTAGTCCACTAAGGTAGATTTTCTCATCATAACCGCCTTTCCCTTCTGAACGATATGCGTGTCGTCAGTGGCTTGGTTCCAGTGAACTTAGTAATACTTGTTGAAACTCTTGTAGACGCCCCGATATGTACCATGAATTTAGACTTTCTCATTCTTTACCGCCTTTCCCTACTGAACGATGTGCGTTGCTCCAGTGAATTGGCTGGGGTAAACGCGAGAACACGTGTTTACAATGGCAGATACTCTGCATGTTAATGTAGACGAGTCAATTTCGCCTTCACGTTTTCCTCATTGAATGTGCCAATGAATTCTTTTACACAGGAAACTACAATCATATACTCAAGGGTTTTTGTTTGATATTTGCATTGTTTACTACTGGTCTTTGAATGTTTTTGTTTACATCAATTTGTTTATTTGTGTTATTTGGGAAACCTCAATATTTCCCATTGTGTTAAATTAGTCAGTGATGGTTACGATATGTTCTCTTACTGATGAGCAACCAATGTGCACAAAATGAACGATATGATTATATTGTTGTTGCTTACTTATTTATTGTATTTTTAAACGCACTTTTTACATTTATCTTTTGAAATAAAATATTACCAACATTCATGTTTCGTCTTGACGCACTTCAATCAAAAACTGCATTTTATTATAGATGCGATTTTTCTATATACGAGAACATTACAATTTCTGATAAAGATTGACAGTCCAAGCGTGATTTCGCAAAACAATGCACACTGCAATAGTGATTATATCAATGTGGCTCACACACAGAGCCGGACTATACAAACAATACCACGAGGCCTATATCAGGGGACAAGACACGCTGGATGCCGTTACTTAACGGCCGCATGGGCGCCGAACATGCACGGTCCATTCACATGTTGCACATCGACGTAAAGCTGGTTTCCAGGGCAATCTGGTGGTGTGATCAGAAATGACCTGTCGTCAACAGGTTCGACGTCGGGACTCTTTTAAGCCCGATATAACTCGATTTACCGCAGCTTTTCACGCTGGGGGTACTTGTCATGATTCGTACATACAGAGCCTGACTATACAAAAAATGATTTTACTCTTGATCGGAAGCCCTGTGTCTTGGCTCTCACGTCATGTGCGACACGTGCGGCTGCCGTCATGTTTTCCCACCCTTAAAGCCAGCCAAAGCTAACCCCGTGCGTGTGACGGGAGCCAAAACAGCTCAGATTTGATATCACAAGGGTTTGATCTATGCATCCTGCATTCACTAATTGTCTCCCCGTGTGAGAAAGAGACTTACTGCACGCATATCATGCATGAAAATGTGGCCACGTGCATGAAGCACCTGAGGTTATCACGGTGTCGACATGGGGCATCTGATTGGGCGTCCACGCCCATTTTGCCATCTGTTATAGACATGTAATTTTAC
Source organism: Haliotis asinina (assembly GCF_037392515.1). Classification (NCBI taxonomy): domain Eukaryota; kingdom Metazoa; phylum Mollusca; class Gastropoda; order Lepetellida; family Haliotidae; genus Haliotis; species Haliotis asinina. The sequence goes on along the minus strand of NC_090282.1, from coordinate 13,967,134 downwards.
CAAGAAAAAAAGCCTTACTTGGCGAGTATCTTTTAAACGTCACTCGAACGTTGAATATTCACATCCTATTCACATGTTGCTCATCGAAAGCTGGTCCCCAGGGCTGTCTGGTGGTATCATCAGAGGTGACTAGTCTTTACCGGGTTCGACGCCTGGGCGCTTTTAAGCACAATGTAACTCGATTTACGGCAGTTTTTCACGCTGTATAGGTACTTTGCATGTTTCGTACATCGACCCCAGGGTTTTGCCTTTGTCATGGGTCTGAAGCCCTGTGTCTTGACTTTCGCGTCATGTGCAACACGTGTGGCTGTCGTCATGTTTTCCCACCCTTAAAGCCACCCAAATCCTAGGCCCGTGCGTGCGGCGGGATCCAAACCAGCTCAAATTTGATATCACAAGGAGCGAGCGAGTGAGTGAGTGAGTGAGTGTTTTAACGTATCTACACATGCACTTACGAATTGAAAGCCAGAACTGCCCATTAGCTTTTGATGTCAAGTGGACGCCATCCTTCGGTATCGGTGCAGGTCCCATCCTCATGTGCTGACAGCGTCGCAACATCTTCTTCAAGCGCCGGTTCGCCTCCTGCACCTTCCGCTTGTAGATAGAGACCGTAATGTTCCTTGGTTTTACCCTCGGAAACAGACTCCCTATCACTGCCTTGGAGCCTGGCCGTTTCCACTGAAGGAAGTCAAATGAATATAAGTTATTAAAAATCGCATCAGGCATGTAGACATTATTAGCCAACGAAACATGCACTGATAATGTTGGCGACGCACAGGACATGCGGCATGATACGCAGACGTCAACTTGACATGCCCGTGCACATGGGCACAAATGCGCTCACATAATGACGCCCATTGCCTGAGTGTCTGAGCTGACACGGGTGCGCATTACACCTTGGCAGAACCGCACTCTCAATGGCGTTCCGATGCATTTTAAATCTTTCATTTTGGATTAAGGATGTTGAAATAATAGGTGACGGAAGCCGCGCGCCAGATCCCCGTTTCTACCAACCACACGCACAAGTACAGTTACATAATGGCACGTATTGCCTGATTATCAGACGTGCCTCGAATGCACATTATAACTTGGCAGAACCTCACTTTCAAGGGCTTTCCGATGCATTTTAAACATTAAAGTTTGGATGATGGATCGTGAAATTATAGCTTCCGTAACACTGACGGGAGACGCGCGCCAGATCCCCGACTACTTTACCCACCATGGGCGCAAGTGCAATTACACAATGACGCGCATTGCCTGAATCTCAGACGCGACTCGAATGCTTTCCGCCACAGTAAAAGTTTATATATTAAGACTACAGATGTTGCTTTTATGGCCTTATTCCAATCAATTGCAACTTTAGCTCTGTCAAGTATTTTGATTCCTGTGTAGCTCGACTATCCAATGTTGAACAACCAGCATATTTCTAGAATCCCACATGAATGATCTCGCAAATGCTTTATTGTTGTAAATATTAACGACGCCGGTACAACCGGTGCACAGATTCATCTAAATACCGCCAATCTATATCACCTCCGGTATTTGTTGCATTTCGCACATTAATACCTATATAGCACATTAATACCTATGCATTTTCTGAGGTGACTCGTAAGAGTGGTTGCTATTACATCACGACCGGATGATGGTGACATGATGATTGTTGTGATATAGACGAACTGAAGATCAATAAAATTACACAAACCATCATGTCGGAGATTAAATCTGGACTGGTTACCAGGCACAGCAAAAATAAGCTGGTTTCCGGAACACTGAAACCGAGAAGAAACGTCATGGAAACCAACATTTCCAGTTGGTTTCCAGGGAGTTTCCTATAGTTTCATTGTGGTTTCCATGCAACTGAAACTGCACCATTTCAGGATGGTTGCCAGTTCGTTTCATTACCCACTCCTCCAAGCGGGATCCAGTTGGTTTCCATGTATGAGTTTATTGTAGGTTTCAACCTGGTTTCCATGTGTGAGTTTATTGTAGGTTTCAACCTGGTTTCCATGTATGAGTTTATTGTAGGTTTCAACCTGGTTTCCATGTATGAGTTTATTGCAGGTTTCAACCAGGTTTCCATGTATGAGTTTGCTGTAGGTTTCAACCTGGTTTCCATGTATGAGTTTACTGTAGGTTTCAACCAGGTTTCCATGTTGTAGTTTCCAACCTAGTTTAATACCCAGTTTCCATGAACTGAAACTTGCTCGTGTCGGCCCTTTACCCGGTCCCCCGGAAAAGATGTTGTTTCATGTCTCACATGTAGCAAATCAGGTATTTTATACAATTGCATAATGGTAAAAGACTTCAGGATGACAAACAACAGAATAAAACACAAATTCATTAAAAGTTTATTTACATTCAACAATATGTTTGTAAACAAATAATATTCGGAATATTCAAGTTAGTAAATGAAACAAAAGCAAGGGAATAATTAGCAGTGAGTACAGAATGTTTTTCTTAAACACACTGTAGACCAGCCCATATCACTTGGCTTCCTAGTTTGAAAAATGTTAGCTCTTTCCCCAAGAGAGGAAGAACTGTGTGCTTCTTCTCCTCCGGCCAGTCAATCGTTTCACAGCCTTCCTGCTTTCCAGCTTCTGAAATTTAGAAAACAAACTATCAGTACAAATTTGCATTCGTCTACGATATCCATGGCTAGAGAAAAGAAAACTGTCAAACATTGCTTGAGGTGAAATACACTGAACCCCATGTCCGATAAGCGAAGAGATCAAAAGTATAAACTGAGCATTTGACATCAAAAGTTTCAATCGCAGAACAGCTTATTGATATATGATAGAGTGCAGAGACATGAAGATATTCGCCTTTGAAAGCCATAATTTATTTTCTGAATGTTACTTACAATGCACATTATGAGTATAGAACTACGATTTATCCGTTATTGTGAAAAGACATGTTTTCTTAACCAATAATGTGGCAGACAAGCTATGACTATGGGGTCACAAGCATAAGCTGCAGCATAATGTGCTGCATAATATTTAAAACTTTTTAAGCTGTATTTTTCAAAGAATACATTGCACTTTTTAAACAGTGTTCATTTTGAAATTCCTTGAATGTACATAGAAAGAATCCAAATTAACTTGATATTTAAGGGTTTCCTTAAATTGTTTAATCTCTGCAAGATGTAAAATGACTAGAATACGTTTACTTACTCTGAACTTTTTGCCGTTCTTTGCGTACAAGCCTTGGGTCTCTGCTTTCCCCACACCTTCTTAAGTGATCCATCTTGTTCATCCAAACCCATCAAAAAGCTTCTGAAAGGAGACATGTGCATGATGCATAACTATAAGTGAAACATGTTTCCAGTTGGAGGTTACAAGAATAGTGACATGCGCCATGCATTTTTACTGATTCCTAGGATTTACATTATTTGGTTATGTTGTATGACACACATTATGTACTGGACGGTTCAGGTTATACATACCTTTTTTGTATGTCATAATGAGTCGGTCCTGGCTGCCTTCTTCAGTTTTTCCAACACTGCCCTCCTTTATGCTGGAAACGTAGAAATACATCCATTAAAAAAAGTCAGGAACTTGTCGTATTGCACTCTTGACAACAATAAAGTGTCGAATAAAAAGAATAAATATCAATTTGCAAAGTGTAGAATATGCTAGATGAAAAGAATCCAGGTCAGCAAATGCATATACTATTTTGGGTTGGCAATCCATGATTGTATACCCATATATTCTTTATATCAAAAACTCTTCGTAACCTATTCTGTGGGACTAACACAATCCACATTTCTTCATTCAGAGTTCGTTAAATCTTGATATGATAAACATAACACTACCTACATCAGATGGCAAATCTAAATTATCTCATAAATCAATAATATAAAAATATTCAATATTAGTTTGAAAACATTGTGAAATTTCAATTTTGAAACTTCACTCAAACAATGCACCAAATCTGGTCAGAGATTCCCTAACCTATAAATGCAAAATGACACACTATCCCCGACTACATTGTTTTCAAACGTGCAAATATCAAAAGCAATATGAAAAGGATTTCTTAAATAAATGTTCGTATTTACAAATACGTTTGAAGTTATTTTGAGTCGTAACAAGCACATTAGCAATAATATACTGGAGATATTTGTGGTTTATTTTTTTCTTGCAAAGATAATTTTTCATTCATTAACACATTGAACCATTTTAATCGTGTGTGTGAGCTGATCCAAATCACAGTAATATTGACTTCTTGAATTAACCGAGTGCTGAGTGAAGGAAGCCATACATTTCTCTTGCTAAGAATTCGACACGCATGTGTTTACCGAGGTCCATCAAGTCTAAAATTTCATTATGTATTGTAGTAGTCCCTTATTTACCTTAAACATTACGAATAACATGTGCTATTGCTTATTTCAAGAAAATAACACTGTACCTGACCAGATCGTGGAATGTTCCTTTTCTCCCGCTGCGATCGACGACTGCTGCTGTTCTCAATTTTTCACGTATCCGAATCTCCAAAGCTTCTATTGTAAATCTCATTGCCAGTCTCCTGAATCAGATAACACTGGCAAACGTATGAATACTGCACTGTGTTGACTTCCTTGTCGTCGTTACTGGACATACCGGGTGAGAACTGTTTTCAAAATAGTCGTCTCAAAACAACTTGGGATCAAGTGACAAAATGGCGGCAACTGTGCGTAGGGGCATTGTGGGTAATAAGAAATACCTGATCCTTTTTCGATTGGCAGGCACGAGATCCTTCTCTGACCCAATTTGGATGTGATTTTAATACAAAGACTGAAAACGACCACTTCAGTACATAAAACTGTTGCTTTTATAAAATGCCACGAGTTCGCGTGCCCATGGATTACCGGTTCATTACTTCCGGTTTTGTCTGTCAACACCTGACCCAGGTAAGTTCTATTGTTTTTACAGCTAGCTAATTTTGATAATAGGAGCCTGTTAAGTGGGGACTGCCCCAATGAAGCCGACACCCGAACCCCGACACACTAATGGCCTGACACTGATTAGTTGTCAAGTATTGGAACTCAGTGTCAAAGTATGCCAACTATATATGCTTTTAACGCTAAACTTTACGCACTGCCTCAGTTTATTGTATAATTCACGTATATTCTGCATAAATATCATCATGTAAGTACCGAACTGACAATTGTTTTATTGACTTATACTAATCTTCCTAAATGCTTATACTCTTTCACATTCCCAGGAGTTGGCAGTCTATAGCCTGTTTTTTATATATTGCATCATTTACCTTTTAATTATTAATATATATCTGAACTATTGCTATTGCTAAAGTGGTTTTTATTTTTTTATTCATTTTTATACAATATGTTTACTGAAAGGAATACAAGCCCGTACACAACTCAATGATCCAGTAAGTTATAATTAATATATAATAAAAGTTTGAGCAATGTTTCTATGCAGAGTCAACTCACCATTTATTCGTGTATATAGATATCACTGTTTTATTATTTCTTTTCAGATAAAGAAAGCGTCTGATCCTCAATTTGACAAAGCAGACAACCGAAACCTGGGCTTGCCCCATTCATCCCAATCTAGAGAAACGGAACTAAGTGTGCCTCGCGCACATAGCTGGGCAAAGGCCATTTATATCCATTCGCCCTTTCACCATTTGCATGTTTAGTACGGTTATTATGAAGTTTGTGTGCATGGTAGTTGGAATATGATGCTTCATTACATTACGAATAAACAAGAATGTGAAGGAAAAAAGTGTATAGTTCTTGTGTCATCAGTTTGAAGCCACATTTAATATTGTGATATCCACAGAATGATGCGTCAACAATTTACTTTTGTTGTCTTGTTCATCTAAGCAATGATACGAATCCCTTCCCCAGGCACATTCAGATTGAATTATAACACCTCGTGAGAGCTAAGTTTCAGTCAGGAATGGAAACCAACACATGACCATTGCTTCGTGTCAGTTTCCATCACCGGAGCTTAGAGTATCCATTATGGATTCTATTTGGAAACTAGGTCACCCAGTTTTACTGAATGGATACCAACTGGATGTCAGGATGGTAAACAATTACACATTTTATTATGTTACTTAGTTCAAAACAGCGCAATGGAAACCAACATGAAACTACATTTTCTACTTTTATGTTGGTTTCCATTTAGTGAGATCTGAGAGTTGCAAATTCCAGGAATGGAAACCAACAAGAAACCCCCGAACTTAGTATCATTTTGGTTTCCATTTACAGAAACACCCAAATCACATTTCCAAAATGTAAGGCGGCGAATGCAGCGCCCAAGGTGCTGAAATAGGTGACACAATATGTGTGGACTGATTCCCTATGTCCATCCGTAACGTCATAACCTTATACCTGTACTTTATCGTGTCCGTGTTTGTGCACACCTCCGCCCTGACTAGACTTGGTCTGTGGTAAGACACGGACACAACTGTTCCCATTCTCACGTTGCTAGGGCACGTTGATGATGCACTTCTTCCATTATAGGGACCACAAACAAAGCATTTTATACACATATATCCGCAATTATCATTGCTAAATATTTTGATTTTATGTCAGGTAATGATGATATCGATTTCAAGGTAGGTAGGCATGTTTAACACATAACAAACAAAAATGTCGACGGTGTGCAGGGTCAGGTACCCTTCCACTCAATTGAAGGGTGGACCTTCCACTCAATTTAGCCTCAAACATGACTTCTTCTATCTTGCAAAGTGTTGCTTGTACCTGAGGGTCAAGTGTGAAATATGATAATGTTGTACACCCTCTGTAACATCTTGAAGACGGCATGAAATTGTTGAGTTGTAGAAATTGTGTTTGTGTATTTGATGTATGTCTTTGAAATGCATACTGCTGGAGAGAACGGCCTGTACAATGACAGCCAGGATGTCACACCTGTGTGATATGACTGTCGTGATTAGTTTAAAAAAATGAGGTTCACCTTCACGCGCATTATGTAACCCTTCAGGGTATGTTGTTTTCCTTCACGTGCACTCTGAAAGAAGGATAGGGATGAAGATCACCATCACGTGCATTTTCAATGATGTAGTTCACCTTCATGTGCATTTGGAAAGAATAGGAATGTAGTTCACCATCACGTATATTCAAATCAGAATATACTCCGCTTTCATGTGCATTCTGTAAAATGATGGTTTTGTTGTTCGCCTTCACGTACATTTAATGGTTGGGTAAAGTGCTCCTTTAGGTCGAGAAGAAGCCAATCGGCGACAAAAGAGTTGTTCTAGTGTGTAGCCTTACTCAAGTTGAGCCAATTTAACGTTGATAATGCTGTCACACCCTAGCGGCCTGGGTTGTTCATCATGCTTCGAAACCAAAGAGAGTCAATTGTTCACCATGCTACGAAAGCAAAGGGAGTGGATCGTTCATCATGGTACGAAACCACAGGGGGTGGATCGTTCACCATAATACGAAACCAAAGGAAGATAGATATTCTTTATTTCCTTTTATGTGCAGTTATGATATATTTTACGTTTAATGATAAAAGATGGACTAGTAAAATGCAAGAATAACATCATCGTCTTAACAAGTCTGAACAATAATATCTATAACCAGAATATCACATATCACATAAGTTCATTTCAGTCATTCATTTTAATCGTACATGACATAAACACGTGCTTTACAATACCCCGACAGTTTTACGATAACATTCTCTTGAAACGATTTCAGCTGATCCATAGAACAGATCAATAAAGTCTTGCAATATCAGTGAACTGGCCATTTATCTCTGAGGCTAGCACCCAGAGATAGTGTTCATTACGGGATCGTATATTAATATATCTTGACAGATTGTCTCGATGAGATTCAATAGCATCATTTCTGTCATAGCACCAGCATTTCTTGTTAATAGATTGACCATTACTGACATAGTTAGCTAGCATATCGTTTAGGTTATACTTATGTACAAGCTGTAGCATATTAATACCGATGGCATCCAATACAGCAATACTAGAGGTGCGCTGGTGTAGTCCCTGAACTGTTTTACAAAACTGTCGTTGTACAACTTCGAGCATATCATACTCTTTAAAAGAAGGTTTGCCCCATACGTTGCATCCATATGACGGCCACATGATATGATTACCCTCTCCCAGATACGTGCTGCAGATCTATGATAACGACAACCAAAATACAACCCATTGTTATGACTAGTGTTCATGAGCACTCTTAACTTTTCACATGCAGATTTTGTACGTTCAAGTGATTATTTGCCTGTACTGAGATATACACCAGCATATTTAATAGATTTTCTGTGTGGAAAACGTACACCACTAATTGATACATTACTGGTTTTAACGTTGTCGTTTGAGCATTTAAAATGTAGAGTCGCACTCTTGCATGCATTATAATTTAGTTGCTACATATGAACATGTTCAGCGACATCGAGAAGATGGCCTTTGGTAGAGGAACCCATCAAAGTAGTGTCACCAGCAAAATGTATCCCGGAACCAAAGGAAGTGGATCGATCATCATGCTACAGAACGAAACGGAGTGGATTGTTCATCGTGCTACGAACGCAAAGGGAGTGGATTGTTCGTCATCCTATAAAAGCAAAGGAAAAGGATCGTTCATCATGCTACGGAACCAAAGGGAGCGGATCGTTCATCGTGCCAAAGGGAGTGGAACCACAGGATGTGGACCGTTCATCGTGCCAAAGGGAGCGGAACCACAGGATGTGGACCGTTCATAATGCTACTGTACAAAAACAGAGGATCGTTTATCATGCAATGGAACCAAAGGAGTGGATCGTTTATCATGCAATGGAACCAAAGGAGTGGATCGTTTATCATGCTACGGAAACAGGCAGAGTGGATCGTTCATCTTACTACCGGACCAAACGGAGTGGATCGTTCATTGTTATGGTACCCTGGCACTTCTGTAGAGCACAGCTCTTGAGTTAAATTGTAGTGTTAGAGTAAAACAGAATTTAAGATTACTTTAACGTAACTGTCACAGTTATTCCAAATACACTGTGTACATCAAGTGAAAATGGAGCCTCGCAATCCGGTATACTTCATGCTTTTCACAGGAGAGGAAGGATGCATTTTCGATGTTTGTACAAATACCAATCTTATGTTACATGAATACAGTCCCGACCCACGGAGTAGGTCATGTATGACGCTAAATGACAACTTGCTACTCGGTGCTTGTTGCAAGCTCGATGAGCCACAGTTTCACAATGGCAACGTGATCTCAGTCAGTACTGATGTATGCAACATAATGAACCGCGGCACACCGAGTGCCCGGGTCTTATGTCCTTACAACCTGTATTTGGTATCAGTTTCGTATTCTGAATTTTAATTCAGTTTGCGGCAGTTACACAGTAATGGTGCGCATCCCACATGACTCAACAATTGGATAAAGTGAAGTCAGAAGCACGTGCCATGATGTTTGTTTTTAAGTAATTACACTAGCTATAAATACTGTAAAATCCCCTGTTGTTTTCGGGTTAGGATAAGGTGTTTCGGTTCGTGGCGCAGTCCCCCTTTAATAATGAGTACACGTCTCCATTCCAGTGACGACCTAATGGTTATCATACTCATTGTAAATAAACTGTTGCATGAACAGGTCGGTTGTCGCTGCTTTCTTGACCTTGTTGTAGTGACATGCTGTTTGATGTGAAAGGAACGCTCGAACTAAGCAGATTGTAGACATTCAAAATTTGGTGAAACCCGTCTGCATTGAGATGATGATTGTGATGGTGATGGTGATGGTGATGGTGATGGTGATGGCGATGGCGATGGTGATGATGATGGCGATGGCGATGGTGATGGCGATGGTGATGATGATGGCGATGGCGATGGTGATGGCGATGGTGATGATGATGGCGATGGCGATGGCGATGGCGATGGCGATGGCGATGGCGATGGCGATGGCGATGGCGATGGTGATGGTGATGGTGGCGACGACAAAACTGTATCAATAATCCAAAATAATTTAAGAATGCCCACCTTGTGTTTTGAGGTTATTTTCCCTCATATTTTGCAAAGTGTACTGACTGTTACATAGCCATCACAAACATTATGTATATAATGCCACGGGTATGAGTCATGTCACAGATATGGGCTTCGAACAGCCATAATGCCAGTAGGTTCAGTCACACAATTCTTTAACTAAAGGGACGCGCCAACCAGACGGGTCTGACACCTGAGAGTCCCAGAGCTGGTAGACCGAGAGTGGGTATCACTTTGTGGCATGTTTTGAGTCATCACTAGAAAACCAATACACTGACATTTGATTTTTTCATCTTATCAGTACGTTGAAGGCACGTTTCAGCTGATAGTCCAGTCTGACCGGCAAATCGTACAGGGTTTCAGTTTAACACTGTATGTTATCGTTCCTCATAATACACCGAGAGAAGTAACCTGTGTAACAGATTGTGAAATACTTGACACTGATAACTACGAATAGCTTAATCTCAACTATTCTCGTTGTTACATCACTAGTAGCGGTTGATGGACAGGAGAGAAGAGCAATGAAGAGATTCCCACAGAAGATTTACGGAGAATCCTGATCAGCTAGTCGGAGACCCTACTAGGGACCCTTTCACTGAAATCACCATAATCTCTCAGCTCGACAAAAACATGCATAACACCATCAAGTTGTCTTTCATATCTACAAAGGTTTACGAGGAATTACAGGAATTTCGACTTCGCTAGCGGATAGCGATATATTCTGAGATAGCTCTCAGGTTGACACTGCTTGCAGTTTAAAAAGCGCGTGGGTGTGGGGTGTGGGTGGGGTGGGATGGAGTGAAGGCTTGGTTCCGCTAAAACATTAACTTCATTGCGGACTTTAGTCATTTAAAGAAAATGTGTTTACAATTCCCCCACATTCCCCTGGATCCGCCAAGGACTTACTGAGAGCCTGGTATACGTGTCGTCAGGTCAGGGGCAGTACGGCACATACGGAAACCGTAAGTAATCAGTAAAAACAAATATATCGTCACCTGCATGGAAGAAAGGGTTTGGTCTGTCAGCTGTTTGAACGGTCTGATGTTTGATTAGCATGTTTGCTTGATTTGGAAGGATCCATCTCTTAGAAGTATATCCTTTGGTTACATTCACTGACAGGGGTATGGTGCTGGCATAACTCAACACATAGCCATCGGGTATCCAGAGCTTGAACCCTAGATCGGCGCTTGATATCGGGTGTTTACTTGAATGATCTGTACTACTACCCCAAACGACCGCACACACTAACTTTAGCATTTCAGAGAATAAATCTTACTGAATAAACTTTAAATTTACATTTCGTTTGTTTGAAACCTCACATTTGAGATGAAAACCTACAATGGAATCTTTCCTTGAGTCCCTCCAGCGTGGGATAGGGAAACATCGCAGGTGTATAATTTAAGTATATTGTATATCCTCGTGAGAACCTGCGTCCACATATGGGGACAAACAAACATAATTCGAAAAAAGTCCAGAAGGTATATAACTACGTTTGCAATGTCAAAAACCCGAAGTCCCCACACGAGGACAGTCTAGTGGTGCCACCTGGGGCATTCGGGAAAGGTCACTCTGGAAGTCTTCATTTTTGAGGCTTGAAAGAAGATGACTGACCTTGTCTTGTGTTGACACAAGACTCAGCTCATTGGGTTATTTCTCGAATTACGTCAATTTCAGATTTTTCTCAGCTGCATCAATACTAAAAGCTAAATTTCAAATAGTTTGTTTTTCTGTTGGCAACATGTCCCTCGATGTGTACAATAGGTTTCACTGCTGATATGCTTGTCCATGGGTGTGGACAAGAGGTATTAAATGGTAACAGTAAACGTTTGATGTTTTGATGAAAACTTTACGACTTTGTGATTAGATTGCTTTCTATCCTGGTTTAAAACCTTTTTAAAACTTCACTAAAAAGCTGATATTATTCGTAACTTCAGTTTTTGACCTTTTGCGGCTTTTTGTGGCTTTATCAACCATTCATCGTTTTTAAAACTGATATCTATTTTTGAAAGGCCTGTGAGATATGTCAGCATTTTATTCGAAGGTTACTGTTCATATTTTACTTCACAGTTTAGAATTGATGCTAACGATGGCTTACGTGTAACATTGTTTGCAGTATTACCTATTTTACTGAATATAATGGGCTGAATTTGTTTGCGACATTTTTATGACTTTTGCTGAATACTGTGAATTGATTGCTGATTGAGATGCAATGGTAATTAAACATCATTTCCAACACAGTTGGGTCTTGGTATCAATTTTGTGTCATTGTTTAACACATAGATTAGATATTAATGCATATATTTATGAGTTATGTGTTCACTGTATCTGTCCACATATATGGACATGGAAAAAAAATGTGTCAAACTAAGTCCCAATGTCCACACATGTGTACCCCTAAAATATCCCTATGGGGGTATGTTGGCATGAAATGACTTATATTTCCGTTGCGAGTGAAGTGTTTGTCAAATAAAAATCTATTTTAGCATTTATGATAAAAAAGTTAGCAAATTTGGCCACCTATGGGTTTCGAGAGGATATAGGCCTCCCTTAAAGCGATATGTACCATATGTCGTACTGCTCAGTTCGTTTTATGGTAAAGAATAAGTATCACATGCCGCTTTGGATACTTCCTTGGTGCAAACAAATTCTCCAAGACGATATGAACACACTTGCAACTAGGTATGCGATGGTATTATATACGACGGTGGAATGTTAGGACCAGCCTTTTCTTTGGTGTTGCTTCAGTTAATTTATCTATGACGCTATGATATGCAGTGTTAAGAACTGGGTGAATTTTAATCATGTTTTCAGTGATGTAAACAATAGCAACGCACTGAACAGAAGACATACAAACAGTTCCCCTGTCTATTGGCCTGAATTGTTCTGTGTCCTGCTGATCAGCCACGGAAGATTGATTTGACGCAGGAAGTCTATCTGTACCGGCAGTAACATTTTCCATAACCAGGATCTCTGAGTTTGGATGTGTTTTTGACGACAAGAGGCAGGTGCAAGTGCATGTGCATCTAAAGAATGTTAGGATCCTCACAGCACATGTGACACGAAACAGCAAAATATCACGTCTCAAAAATGATTGTTTAAGTTATTCCAGCTTGCACAAGGAGCACAGTGCAGCAGTGTATACAGTATATTCATATAGGGTTCCCTATTTTACATATACACATGATTTGTTACATAATCATTCGATAATAGTATGGGTACGATTATTCTTGAGATCAATCAGCTTTCAAAGACCATAAAAATCATACGTAGATTCGTTATACATACAACATTAATCACGACACACATTCAAACGTATATAACGCGAGGTCATTGTTAAATACTCTACACATCAAGCCAGTGGGCGTTGATACAATCAACATTGTACACAGTTACAAAACAACATAATATTCAAAATGTAATACAATAGATAAAATGTACGAGACAACTACCCCCTAATTTGCGACTGTCGTCCGAATTATATAGTATTACTTATTCCAGCTATCGCAGATAATCGCGTTTACAGATAAAACTTACGATATCGTTGTTATTGTGAACTTGAAATTATGTCATTTAGATGGACCAAGGCATCGATGGTCAATCGTGAGCATGCCACGATGGTATACGTGGCACGCACGTGGTTTTACCAGCGTGAACTACAAATATCCGTAGAGACAGATACATGCATTGCACCATGGTTCTGTTAGCTTAGGAGATACTGGTCACGGATTAAGGTTACGTGTGATACTCGTTATCACTGTGACCTTGACAGATTTAACATTGCGGAACGTGGTCAGTTGGTCTGTAAATTTCCAGTTTTCAATAATCAGTGAGTGAGTGAGTTTGGTTTTACACCGTTTTTAGCAATATTCCAGCGATATCACGTTGGGGGACACCAGAAAATGGGCCTCACACATTGTACCCCTGTGGGGGAATCGAACCCGGGTCTTTCGCGTGACGAGCGAACGCTTTAACCACTAGGCTACCCCACTGCCCCTTTTCAATAATACATACCGTTATATAATATTAGTAAATTATTCTACATATTTGATTTATTCTACAGATTTGACTTAACGGTTGATGTTGTAAGGTGGGCTTGCAAACCACACCCTGAGTCACGGTGGCTCTATCAAAGCGATATATCCCCCATCCTCTGGGGAGACAGGCACTCGGACTAGAGGAAGATAAGACTACTCTCTGACAGCTCTTCCCGGGGTGTTGGCGGAGAGGGGTTGGGGAAATGCCTCGGCCATAGTCTGTCAGGGTGTGGGTGGCCTGGAAAACACTGCTGCAGGACGGAGAGTGGCTAGTTTGGAAGGCTTGCTGTGTATAGTGAGGGTGGGAACATTTGAACAAATACACCCCCACCCCCCCACCCCCACCCCACCCCCCACCCCCCGGCACAGCTCAGTAGCAAGGATGAGAAAACGAGAAGAAAATATACAGGGAGATAACCGAATTTAGGGAGATCAATCTGGCCAACTGGATATAGCTATAAGAACGCCGCATAGGAATACTTCACTTTAGTTAAGAATCGTACAATGCTACTTAATCCACAAGATAAATATTCGGTTGATTTTCCTTTGGAAACGAGTGCAAAGTTTGAAACAGGATACTCCACAATTGTAGTTATAGTATTCCCTTCTTGATAAATAGCAATTGGTTTGATACACCAACCATGTCAACCTCACCACCCGATCCCGTTAGTCGCCCTCTATGACACGTAAGTCTTCACGGGTTTAAATCGCAATTTAACAGAGGCTTTATCACTAACGCCAACTCGGTCTAATAGCAGAATAGGTGTCAGCGCTGATTGTACATAGCAGGGTTACTATATAAGGGCATCTCTCATGTATACACGAGATATACATGTTATGATCATTTGGTGTAGGCTCTCATGCTGTTTACGGTTAGTTTCAAGGATTGATCTATACCAAAGTAGGAGACACCATAGTGTCTGTGGTGACTTTCAAGGATTGAGCTATACCACAGTAGGAGACACCATAGTGTCTGCGGTGAGTTTCAAGAATTTGAGTTGTACCACAGTATGAGACACCATGGTGTTTGTGGTGAGTTTCAAGTATTGAGCTATACCACAGTATGAGACGCCATAGTGTTTGTGGTGAGTTTCAAGAATTGAGCTATACCCTTGTAGGATACACCTTTGTGTTCGCAGATCAGCATCATGTGTGAACATATCGTGGTCACTGACTGTAGAGGTGAACAGTTTCGTTCATTTTCACAAGAGAACTGTGTTTAGCATCCGGTGAGTAGAAGTGGATTTATGCCCATAGAATGAGATTTTATAGCCGATTCAAGTTGTAACAACTACATACGGCTTTTGGTGTTTGTGAAAGGAAAGAAACTAGAATGCAATATTTCATACAAGAGCACTTTTGTTCTCGTGAGGGTGGTTACGTGTACTTGTGTAGTCTCTGAAACCTGACAGCTCGAAATTGTTAGCATTGCATGTCTTAAACATTTTACGTACGTTTCTTAGATTGTCCCACTAAGGTACTAAACTTTTATATGTATATTGACATGCGTGTGTTTATACGTGTTTATAAGTGTGTGTGTGTGTGTGTGTGTGTGTGTCTGTGTGTGTGTATGCATGTGCGTGCTTATGCGTGAGTGTGTTTACATGTGTGTGTATGTGTGCATGTGTGTAAGCGCGTACGTGTGTGTCAGAGAGAGAGAGAGAGAGAGAGAGAGAGAGATGGATCGCGGATGTGTCTGCTGCTTTCGAGGATTAATCAGTCCGGTTTACTAACTAGAATTCATCGCCTTTCATGATTTTGCACGAAACAGGTGAGGCAAAGTGCACAATAACGGACTGATAATAATTCGGTTGACCGAAGGTGCAACCACTACGGTCTTGTCCATTCTCAAACGTCCATGAACGTGCCATGAAAGGATATGTAACGTCATAACGTGCTCACATAGATGTGAAATGCTGTGCCCACGGGGAAATGGCATAAAGTGTCTAAATGGATGCCATAGCCTGTCGACATAGATCTATGTGTCATCAGGTGTTCACACACATGTGGCTCCAGATGTGCACATATATGTGTTAAAACGTGTCGACATAGATGTGTCATAACGTGTTAACATAGATACGTAATCAGGTGTTCCCATATATGTGTCGTAAGGTTTTAACACAACGATCAAACAAAACGTTTTGTAAGTGTCTGAGTTTTGGGGCTCGGAGCTATAGATGTGTCTTCAGGTGTTAACGTAAATGTGTCATAACGTTGTGATATAGATGTGTCATAACGAGTTCACTTAGATGTGTCATAACATGAGCCGACATATATGTGTCCAAACGTGTTCATATAAATGTCATAAAGTGTTTCATAAATGTGTCATAACGTGTCGACACAGAAGTGATCGACAAAAGGTGTTCACATCGCCGTGCTTAAACCTATTCATAGATATGTCATTAGTTGTTCACGTAAATGTGTCGACATATATGTGTCAAAAACTGTCGACGTAGATGTGCCAAAAGTGTCGACATAGATGTGTCATAACGTGTTCACCTAAATGTTACCTTACATACATGATGGGTCTGCATTGATGAGAAATGTTGTCTTCTTGGGGAAGCGACATGCCATCAAGGTGAAGCACAAATGCTAACACTTTTAACACATTTGGAACGGCGTGTTTATACCATTTGTCATGCCAGTAGCAAAATTCGGTCACATAATACACGAAGGCAGTTCATTTTGACCTAATCAAGGCATGTATTGCTGAAACATCTCCTGGAGTGTGCAAACACAAGGTAGAGAGCTGTAGTAGGTCCATTGACTGAATACTAGAACTAAAGTTGATGGAAGTTGAAGCTGATAGCATTACAGCGAGCGGTGGTTGCTGTGATGATGTGGAAGGAAGGGAAGCTGGATGACCCCGTCAACCTCACACCCGTGAAGTAATAGATTCTTTGGACGCGTAAATATCTGAAAAGATGGTACATAACATTACTGTATCAAGGTAACCAACATTCCTTCGTTTTGTATATGATATTGCTTGTGTACGAGCATGTCGCTATTGTTACTGGCAGGTATTTATGAATGTTTCTCACGTGTCGTCTCCTGCGTGTGTCGAGTGTGTGTTGTGTTGTGTTTTGTGAGTGTGTGTGTGCGTACGTGCGTGCGTGCGTGTGCGTGCGTGCGCGTGTGTGTATGCGTGTCTGTGTCTGTGTGGCGGCACCTACCATGCATGCTGTTTGAAGCTCGGGTCAGCGACTGCTTTCTCCTGCAACATTTGGTGGTGTCCAGTTGTCTCTGAAGAACACACATACACATCATAGAAATCACAGATGTTGAGAGTGTGAAAAGGCATTTAAAAGTTGAATGTAAGGTGACAATGACTACTGTTGTAGATAGCAGCTTCTCCGTTATACATACAACCCGTTTGGGGTCAACTTCCTATCCCTATCCCAGATTGAAGAGTCAGTGCGTGAGTATAGTTTTACGTCGAGTTTAACAATATTTCAGGAACATCGCGGCGGGGAAAACCAGAAATATACCCATGTTGGAACATTGGCAATAGCCGCCAGGCTATCCCATCGCCAGAAAAAAATTGGAGAATTGTTGGCAGCTATCCTTAAGTCTAAGAACGTCTTCTCAGTCCTTTTATAACTACACCGAAATTAAGCAAAGAATTTCCACAGTGAGAATTTTTAGACAAAACCGGAAAATTGTACGGAAATACCCAAGCACAGGGCGACTTTAGATAAGAACAAGTTCATGAAAATAGGAAAACTGGAATTGGTGTCAGTGCTTTTGGATGCACGTCATGTCAAACTGTTGACACCATGACATTGTGTCCAGCATATAGGAGCATGTCTTGTCAACCGACTGACAGCAGGTGTGTGAAGGACATAATGTCCTGTCCTGTTGATAAACCTGGCGTGCTGTTTTACAGATGTGCATATGTATCCAACTGTCATAAGAAGCAAGATCTAAGACATATTTAATGTGAACCATGACAGTGACGAAAACGACTCAACCCATTATTATACGGTAATTAGAATCACATTTTCATTGGTTAGAGTCCTTTGTAATATCATACAAATGCAGCCTCTCTTGATCGTACACTCACAATGGACGGCAGGGTGTAGAGAATAGGGTTGATAGCTGAGTTGACGGGTAGCACAAAGACGGCGGTCCATGCGTACACCTCTCCGCTGATAGAGGTGCCGTTGAGAGCCATCAGTCCTGGAATATCGAATCATCAGGTAAAAACAGAAGTGGGTCGCGATGTCAGATAACAAAGATCTATTACCGGTAGGCTCACACTGAAAGAGTGGTAATCTGTTTCTAAACAAACACTAAAAATAATTCTACTCAAGTCGAGAATAGGTAAGATTGTCTTTAAGTTAACAATTTGTTTAAATTTCTGAATCACATTAACTTTATACCTGGAAAGAAGTGAAGGTCTAAAACTATGCCAAATTGATACTCTGTTAAAGACGTTCTTCGCTCAGTTAATGCCTTGGTGTGGAAAAACTGTTGAAAGTACACCTACCCATCATGCAGACTGGAAACCAGCACAAAAAGTCTGTGATGACAACCAGCGACAGATTCCTGGCCACAGAGAGCTCCTGACTACGTCTTTGCTTAGTCTTCAAAGCACTACCTTCCCTCAGGTATCGGTAGATGAGATATTGACCTACGGCGATCAGAAGGAACGTCAAGAGGTTGAAGCCGATGAAGATGGCGGTCGAATATTGCCATCCTGGCAGTAACTCACTGGTAAGCGGGAGGGCCAGACAGGCAGCGTTCTGACCATACAGCTGCCAGGTTGACGCCCTGGGAAGAAGGGGGACAAGGGAAAAGACCAGGGCGACTAGCCAACCGATGACAGTAGCAATGGCTGAGGATGTCTTCGACAGATGTACTTCTCTGAATGGAAACCTAATGATGAGAAAGCGATCGAAGGTGACCAGGCAGATGAAGATTGCAGAAGCTTCAGATGACAGTGTGGAAAGGAAGCCAGCCATCTTGCACATCGTGCTTCTTCTCCAGGACAAATCATGCCAGATGTAGAATCCCCGGAAGCGGAGATCAGCCGCAGCTACGATGATCAAATAAATGCCCATAAAAAAATCAGAGATGCACAAACTCAACCAGAACTGTCCATATGGATGTCGAAGTGGAGCCCGGTTGTAGATGGTGCGGTACAAGAACACGATGGCGTTTCCAACAAGAGCCATAAAGCCTTGGACCCAAATTAAAATTCGAAGCAGGTCTTTCTGCATTAGGTCTTCGCATGACGAGAGGGAATTCTTGGGGGCGTGGCACCTAGTCCTGGACAAGGATTTCGGCTTCACCTCATCGCAACACAATACGAATTTATCACTCGTAAGAAGTTCTAAAGATACTAGGCCATCAAATATTCCAGCAGAAAATCGACTCACTGGATTTCCCTTAAGTAGCAATTCCTTAAGCCTTGGAACTCCCTGGAAGGAGCCATCTTTAATGAAGTCTATCTTATTGAAAGACAAGTCCAAGTGCACCAGGGAAATCAGTCCAGAGAACATGTCGAAAGAAACAGATTTTAAGGCACAGTTTGCAAGATTCAAAATCCTCAGTTTGGAATTTTTCATAAATGTTTTGGGCCATACTTTTGACAGTCTTCTGTTGTGTGACAAGTTGAGGATTTGGAGATTGCGATACCACCAGAATAGAACCCGTCCTATGGACCAATGCATATTGTAGCTCAAGTCCAGTTCTCTTAGATTACGGAGATAACGTATGTTACCCTCACGTTTTAATCTATAAATGGAACAGTTTGATACATTCAAGTGTCCGACGTCAAGGGGGTCAGCAATGCGGAATTTGGCTGAGCTGAGGTTGTGTCCACTGAGATCTAGTCTTGTGACGCTGTAAAAGACAAGAGTCCCCTTGGACAAGTCAAGCTCTGGAGTCACAGAGACGATGCCTTCCGCACAGTCAGTTTTCCCTTCACATCGATCACCACATCGTCTTTCGTCGTCCGCTTTGGGACAGTCCACAACTCCGTCGCATACTTTTGCAAGATGGAGGCAGCGTTTGGAGTTTCTGCACCGGAAGAAGGACGGGCACGAGAGGTCATCTGTGTATTGAAAGGAAGATTTTAATCGAGGGCTAATACATATGATTGGACCTGTATGCTCGCAACAGACAGTAGATCGTAGATTATCTTGAGATGCCGTTCATCTCTAATTTCAAAGAGTTACCTTTACCATTTAACCATACATTCTAACACGTAACAACGAAAGACTGTGCTGATTCTTTAGAGACAATATTGAGTGTAGGTGAATTATAACAGAACTTACCACAATCCTGTTCGTCCTCGCCGTAAGGACAGTCTTGCTTGCTGTCACAGACGTTGTTGCTTAGTATGCAGTAGCTGTTCGGACACTTGAACTCTCCCGGACCACAATCAGAGGTTGCTTGGACGAAAAATAGTAAAGTGTTGAATGCAAATTAGTGCTGGATCATTCCATGATTAGGGAGAGTGTTTTTTTCCAATTCGTCTCACGCCAATCTGCTTATATATAGACCGTCAAAATATGTATACACCAATGTTTGATACTAGCTAATATAGAACAAATTTGAAATGATCATTCATTGGTGGATCTTTCGATACGGATATCCTACTTGTATGTGGGACCTTACTTCTGCAGTGTTTCGGCTTCCGCCTAGTATCTTTCCAGGAACGACTGTAATCACTTTTCAAAAATTTATAAAAACGTTAGTAACTGCAAAGAACCCCCGCCATGAAGAGAGTGTGCATGTACTGAAAACCCACAAGTAGTTATGAGTTCCCGAAAAGCGCAGTAGGCAATGTTTAGCATTCAGGGTTACGTATATAACCTGACCGCGACAAACCAAACATTAATTGACAGCAGCATCGTGAGTGAGTGAGTTTAGTTTTACGTCGCACTTAGCAATATTCCAGCTATATGGCGACGGTCTGTAAATAATCGAGTCTGGACCAGACAATCCAGTGATCAACAACATGAGCATCGATCTGCGCAATGGGGAACCGATGACATGTGTCAACCAAGTCAGCTAGTCTGACCACCCGATCCCGTTAGTCGCCTCTTACGACAAGCATAGTCGCCTTTTATGGCAAGCATGGGTTGCTGAAGGCCTATTCTACCCCGGGACCTTCACGGGTCGACAGCAGCATCGAGTGGTGTCAGAGTGTGATGACTCTCAGACGATGAAAACCAAACCTGACCACAAGCTCACTGCACTCTGTTGTGATAAGTGCAGATTGCTGTGGACCAACTCTTGTCTGAAACCCAACCTACCACAGGTCAGTTTTTCAAATGGTATTGGTCTCTTGATGTGTTTTGTTCCCTGGAAGAGCACGTATCTACCGAAGCCGTCGGGGATAATCAGGCACCGATTGCTTGCAAAGACGCTGCTCTTCGAATCTGGGCCAAATAACATAAGAAAATATGATATTTAACAAGGTTCACAGATTAGAAGGTGAATTCATATATGTTGCATAGATACTTCTCTTACAGCGTCTATTATTTCACATGTTCATTCCATTACTACACTCTATGTGAACAGCCATTTAGACGTTTACTTTCAGAAGGAGGAGAACTTTGAATTTACAGAAACGCTCAACACATTCGAAAGGTACAATATTCATAAAACGAAACTTAACGTCAAAATACATAGTTTAAAGGTACAAAGATTTACATCACGTGATATCTTTTAAAGATCCATCCAGCTTCCATGTCAGTAAAGATTAATTAATTGACACTTAATTTCACCCTCAGCTAGTTCACATAATTTCACCCTCAGCTCTTTAATGTACTGTTTCACCAAAGTTCACCAGAGCTCTTTCACTAAACGTCACCATCAACGTAAACGTTCACCCGCAAGTTGTTTGACGTAAGTGCACCCTCAGATGCTAAGCTCCTTTGACTAAGTTCCCCGTCCAGTCGGAGGTATCTTACTGACATGCTCACGGTCTTCATGCTAGCTGCCTGCTAGCACCATTTCCCCCCGTCAACATGGACCTTACCACCGACATCGCCGTCAACTCTCAGTGTACTCACACCACCACGTCATCCTGTTCCCAAGAACGCTGCCTGACCTTTGCAGCTTCGTCTCATCCTCCCTCAGGGCCCCAGCACAGTCCGTGATCCCGTCCCTCACCCACACCCCGGGGATGCAGGTTCCGTCGTAACAGGTTTGATGTTTAGATGAACAAGTTTCTTAACGAAAAATGGCAATCAGTCACACAACGATGAAACGAAGAAAGGAGGCACATAATAAGTGGTTCTTAGTACTGAGGATATTTTACCGAATGCCGACAACAATAAAAAGCATAGAAAACTAGAAAGTAAAGTGTACCGTGGCAACTGTTTTCATCTGATCCATCAAAACAGTCAGTGTGAAGGTCACAAAAGGATGCCGAGGGTACGCACTGACCCGAATTGCAGGCCACCAAACCTTTCCCACATCGCTTGCGCACTGCAAACATGATATATTCAAATGTTATGCGAGGCATTGAACTGTAACACTGCACAAAGGTGACAAGTGTCCAAACAACAACACAGACTGTCAACTATTTAAAAGGGAAAATTAACTACTACTACTACTACTACTACTACTACCACCACCACCACCACCACCACCACCACCACCACCACCACCACCACTACTACTACTACTACTACTACTACTACTACTACTACTACTACTACTACTACTACTACTACTACTACTACTACTACTGACCCTGTAAAACATAATACTAATCATAATATTATCTTCTTTATTTTAAACAGCTGTAAAAACACGGCTGACTCACCACATCCAGCTTCGTCGCTGTTGTCGCCACAGTCGTCCCAGAAGTCACAGTAGAGGTTGTAGGACACACAGCGGCCGTTGTCACACTTGAAGTCGGTAGTCGCACACATGCTCTCTAAATGAATTCATTTTCATAAACAGTAGTCAGTGTTTCTCAATAACTAATCTTTGGTGTGTTTGCAACTTTTGACTAAGCGCGTGAGGCCGAGAGATGGTAAAGCTATACCTGACAATGGTCACAGATGCTGACGTGATACTAATACAAGACAATTTGGATGCAAATGGGGAATTCGTTTGTGTTTATTCTAAGCTTTACCTGCGTGACCAAAATGAATTAGTAATTTATGGAGACGAATTCTGCAACTGGTCGCTTTGTTGTTAACCGTGACCCTCGTGAACTTGATTCTGCTTTACAATGTAGACGCAACCTGGTTGCATAACACTGGGATCGGATATATGTAAAACACAGTGTGAGTTGAACATAAAACAATGGTTTGAAATCTGTACTATAACTACTAACCCGAACTAACAAAGCTACTACTATTACTACTGCTGCTACTAGTACTACTACAACTACTCAACTACTACTATTACTGCTGTTGCTGCTGCTGCTACTACTACTACTACTGCAGCTGCTGCTACTACTACTACTGCTGCTGCTGCTGCTACTACTACTACTACTACTACTACTGCAGCTGCTGCTGCTGCTACTACTACTACTACTACTACTACTACTGCAGCTGCTGCTACTACTACTGCTGCTGCTGCTGCTGCTACTACTACTACTACTACTGCAGCTGCTGCTGCTGCTACTACTACTACTACTGCAGCTGCTGCTGCTACTACAACTACTCAACTACTACTATTACTGCTGTTGCTGCTGCTGCTGCTGCTACTACTACTACTACTACTGCAGCTGCTGCTGCTACTACAACTACTCAACTACTACTATTACTGCTGCTGCTGCTGCTACTACTACTACTACTACTACTACTGCAGCTGCTGCTGCTACTATTGCCGTAATCAGCAGTTGTAGTTACAAATACTTATCACATGTTTACATTTGTATTTACAATTACTATGTTTGCTACCATTTTGATATAATGCTGAAGCATACCACATCCTATTTCATCGCTTCCGTCCAAGCAGTCTGGGACGCCATCACACAGGAAATGACGTGTCGTGAACTCGCCGTTGTCACATGCAAAGGTGTAGGTCATCTTGTAATTGGGAACTGATAACCCGTTGATTACAATGCTATTGTTAGAGACTTCATTCAGTGGCACTACTGGTATGTCAGGAGCTAGAGGGTAGAAAAACATGTCACATATGAGAACATTCCAAAACAACACATTCTCCATTGTTTATGCAGTAAGTCCTGTGAACGAAACATGCTACATATTTGAATATACTCTTCCAAAAATGAAACGCTTTGGTGATATCAATATGTACCTTTCACACATTTGTAAAAACTAGTATTTGGTTTCTGTACACGGAACGAATGTGTCAACTTGCATGAAAATGCCATGGCGACATATGCATGTGCAGTCCCGAGACATCATTGGCAATGACACTGCCTGTATTAGGGCGTTTTGCTTTTATACGGCCAGGGGCATTTTTTAGATAAATGAAAGAATATGCCGGTACTGACTGATGTAAATCGAAACTTTGAGTCTGGACATCTGAAGCCATGGGACTCTGAACCTGCCGTTGCACTTCACCTCAGCATTCGCCAGAGTGCAATCAGCCGTTTACTGGACCGATATCAATAAACCCACTCTACGCAAGATCGGCCTCGAAGTGGTAGATATCTGCAGCACAGGGTAGGTACATCCAGGTACTTCTTTCGCGGAATTCGGCTGAAACAGCAGCTACAACTGTAACAGCAATTACAACTGCAGTACCTGAGGCGGTTATCGGTGCAAACCATTTGTAATCGTTTAACGAGAACCTGGACCGTTCCAGGAGACCCTGTGCTGCGGCGACTATATCGACGTCAACCGATCTTGTGATGCACCGTTGTTTACGGCATCTACAAGACTGGCGACGAGGATGGTCGAGTGATAAATCAGGTTTACTGTGTCACTGCTGTGGGGTAACGACGCCGGAATGAACGTTTTGACCAGAATTGTATCGCCACGTTGACCGATGTTATGTTTGGTGTGTCATGATGATGTCATCGTACAACAAATTTCCCTCGGGATAATAAAGGATTATCTTATCTTATCTTATCTTATCTTATCTTATCTTATCTTATGTTGGGAGTCATATTCTACATGAATAGCAATTGAAATCTAGTCGGTACAGGAAAGACATTTTAAGGAGTCACATGGTTCCGATCATTGACGCAAGAGGGAGACGTTTTTGCGAGATAATGCGAGGCTTCACACAGCACATGCCACTATTCATTGTCTTCAGAATGAGATCATAACAGGGTTTCCGTTGCCTTTGGTTGATTAAATTCGTAAAATTCACCTATGCTTTACTTTGTGGGGAGAATATACTTCCAGCAGTGAATGATATATCACTGTGCATTTCTTTCTACTTTGTTACAAATTTTATGCTGACTAAAATAGTGAACTAAAATTGGCAAAAGTTTAATTCTGGTAGGAATCCATTTGAATTGTTGTGCCACAACCCTCACCGTTGTTGTAAGCGGTGTGGTTACCAGCTGCCGAAACACACACAGTGGCCTTTCCACGGACGACGACCTTGGCGCAGCCGACGTCGTGCCACCCGTCCACGTCAGAGTAGTGACACAGCTCCAAGAAGCCCCCATCAGGCTGACTGACATCATTACGCAATTTCCCCGGCGCCCTGGCGGAGGATGCCATTAAACATATACAACATCTTAAGGCATAGAGTACACATAAATGTCAATTGATCGCCGGCTTTTAAAGACACAAGCTGGCATTTAGTCCTAATGCACCTGTATTAATTAAACTAAATTTACCACAACACTACTTGTCTGTACTGTAACATGTAGGGTAGGCATTTAATCCGTGAAGAAGGAGAAGAAGAAAAATAGTTTATTAAAGTGTCACATGCTATATATCGGTACATTGTGACAATAAAAACAATTATTAATAGCATCCGGCCTTTCGGCCTACGAGACACATAAAACAGTTGCACGCTTGACAAAAATAGATAAAATATATTTTGCACACAAGTTTCTCGATAACCGTATTACCCTTTAACACACATACGTACAAGTATACAAGCATGTATTCGCACATATCGCCCTAGGAGTTACACAATCTCCTCCGGTACATACGGTAAATCACTGCGGCTACCATATCCGTTTTTTGTAGAATACAAACTGCTTGCTGAGCGGCGGGCAACAGAGGAAAAACAGGATTTAGCAGATTCATATCTCTTAGAAAACTATACCGTAGATTCTCATATAATGAGCAGCCAAGCAGAAAATGAATCTCATCTTCCACTGCCTGATGTTGGTACAGCTTACAGAGGCGATGTCCAAGAGGTGTGTTCGATCGAGTGAATCTTCCACATTCTATCTCTAAGGGGAGAGAACCACAACGCAACTTAGGGAGAATACTGCGATGGGATCTAGGAATCAATTCTATAACATAGGACTTGCAACTGGGCACCAAGGAACCCTTAAAAAGCCTATATGTTCTAAGTTTATTTCCATTTGACTGACCACGATCATTCCATAGATCTCTCAACCACTGTTGTTCATCAAGAGATTGGATCCACTCACAGGACATTTTAACATCAAGTCCAGTCGTATTATACAAGTCTTGAACTGGGAGCTGTAAACTCAAGAGTAACTTGAGTAACCTCCGAGACCACCTCGTAACAACACTTGATAATCTAAAATCTGGCGTTTGATTCAATGTATTCCAAAGTCTCAATATTTCTATCTTTTGTTTACAGAAAGGACTTGTAAAGGCAAGTGTTTCTGCTGAGTAAAGAAAACACCGTTTCCGCCTTTGTGTGTGACGAAGACAGGAACGTCCGTCGCTGCTGTCAGGTTTGGGACATGCCTGACCACATGGGCTGTATGATCGACCTTGTGGTCAGTTAGTCCAGACAGTGCTTCCTGCACCTTTCATCACACTTATCAATTTCAGTGATCAAATATTTGATTTCAAATAATGACTGGAATACACTTGATTCCCTACATCAGGTACAGACATATTAGTGTTGGGTATTGGTTACATTCTCAGAATCTATCATGATTTACCGTCATTTATTAAGTTCTCCTGGTTTTGTATGTTAATGTACTAAAATATAGAAAAATAGGAAAATCATGTAGTTCTTTTGGGTTTGTTTTGGAAACTGCACAAAATGTATGTGCAAAGTTTACATCTTTAAAGAATTAATTTACTGGAGTCTTCAAAATATATTCAGTCATGACATGGTCAATAATGCTTTTGAAATGAAACAGACAAAACAAACTATTGCTAGTGCAAACAAGTATTCTAAAATTGTATGTGTTTGATTATGAGAAAACATGATCAATTGCCGGGTCGTTTAGGCACTGCGAGCTATCATCGAACATTACAATTGATCTGACCACCACTAATACATATGAGCACTAATCAAGCATAACTTGCTTTAATATGGGCCCAAATAGGCGCTCATTCCATAGCATACTGGAATACAGATACGGTCTATATGATCATAGCCTTGGCACATTGAGCTATACATAATAATTGTATGGGTATGAACTGAGTCAAAAGACGGTAGTGGTAATTGTATAACGAGCTTCATACAAAACAGAAGTACACTTATTACTTATTACACTTGAGATAAATTTGTCGAATTCTGATTGGTTAATATCCAAAGCATACGAAACCATGTAGGCGGATTCGCCAGGGTGTACACTTCGTTAATGTTACGTGACACACTACACGGGTTGTACGAATGACCTTGACCTTAAATGAAATGTGACTACCAAACGGCTGATCACTTCGAAATTTTAGAGATGACGTACAGAGAAGTAAAACTGTTCCCATAATTTCTTATTTGTCTGTGTCAATAAATGAGTCTCAAAAATAAAACGTTTCTGTATTTTATTTGTTGAACAAAACCTCAAACCAGATCATTTTAATCATAAACTAAACCATCCCGGTCTATCTCCCTTTGTGACCGTTCGGGAACTATCATGGCGAAACATTTTGCATCCCATGCTATCAAATGTTGAATGCTGGTGTTTAAAGGTAACCAAATTACTGACCGCCGAAAGGATGTAACTCTGCACGGGCTGTAATACCAGAAAGGAAAGGAGATAAATGATTTTTGACTTCAGTATTCTTTCATTAATGGCCACGGTACCATAAAGAAGAACAAATGTTGTAAATTGTTACCAAGAGGTTTTTGAAAGGCATTCTTTGAAACACTGGCTTCCCTTAGTAAATGTGTAACAATGCACACCACCGTGAATAGACAGTCGGTTTTCCATCCACCCAGCGGTACTCTCCCTTTGGTAAGAACCACTTCATAGCACGCTTTCTCAGGCCTATGGAAATAAAGAAATATGCCATCATTATACTGAGCACCGAATAGAGCCAGTGGCACATGCCTTTATTATACACCGCAGTAATGATGTTAGTGAGAAGACGGATTAATGAATACGAGATGTAATCAACAGTTGTAATATACGGTAACGTCAAGACCGCCATCAGAGAGCTATAATTGTGCTTGACTGATTAAAATGGACCGCAATTCTGAGGCGGGCCTGGATGAATGACATCTGTCAAAATTATTTTCGTTACTACAAAAAGATAGTGATCCCTTATATAGCTCAAACGTCCTGATTTACATAGAGTAATGGAAAATGGTAAGGATGTTACCATTTTCATGCATGTTATTATTTTTAACTCGAAATAGATGAAACGGTACGTATGGTACGCATTTGGAGGAACAAAACGCCAGTAAACAGATATAGAGTGGACTGCATTTGTAAACTTCCACTGCGGTGGGCTAAACATTGTGGTGTATATGAACAAATCGGTTGAGCTGAACGACTCCGTATATTCTGTCTTAACTGTTGTTATTGTCCCTACTGCCAAACCTTCCCAGCAGTGCTGAAGCTTTAAATGAAGCAAGTCTAGATCTTCTCAGGTTCTGAATCTCTCTTCTCCTTCGGTCTCCATTTCAGTTTATATAGATTTGTTTGTTACAGTCAAAATGATAATATTATATATTCACAGACTGAGCATTGGTCTAGGTTCCGTAGCTCACCTGAGGGAATATAGGTTTAAAGCATTTGTGTGTTGCTTAAATGACCGATTGCGGTATATACGAATATAAAAGTTGTCAGATGATGAGGACTATAACAGAGCGACATTGGAAAACTGTGTTAAGCCGTTCAGTATGTAATAACTTTAAACAAGCTGTGATACGCACCACTTACGTGCAACATCTGACATATCATAACGGTGTCGTACATTGAAAAATGCTTGAATACAGAACACGTGAAATGTTTAAAATTGCTGCCCTGGTCGCAATGTTTAAAATCGGCATAGAATTCGGTTACAGTAAGGACTGGCTGGAATGACAGCTGCGAGGTTTCACGCGCAAAAACATACAAGGGAGTGTCAAGGTTTATGACGTGCGTTCGACAGGCGGAGGGCAGAAAGAGAACATTTGACTGTCTGAGCTGAAACACGCGTCCACGGGATATAGAGTTTAGGATTTTAGTGTAAGTGTATGTTAGGTTTAAGTGTAAGTGTATGTTTAGGTTTAAGTGTAAGAGTATGTTTAGGTTTAAGTGTAAGTGTAAGTGTAAGAGAGCACTGAGTACCAATAAAGAAGGAGACCGGCCAGTAGAAGAACGAAGACCTGATGAAATCCTCTACATCTTGGGAGGTAATCACCGGAAGTGTGTGACCGATGTTATGGCAGCGCCACCAATCAGCCCGCCAGGAGCTTGCTTTGTGTCCGATATATTCATAGCATCTGCCGTCGTGATAAGCACCGGATCGGCTGCACACGGCTGACCGGTAAAGAAAGTATATTATGATTTTGCAGCAGGCACAGTGTTCGCGGCATTAAGATACAAGCCCATTAGAATGTGACCCCTGTAACATATATTTTTACTTTAAGGTGATTAAATTGATCGATATTCCTCTTGTTCATTAGATTCGTTCACCCAAACGTGAATATCTACCATCTTACCATGCTGAATATTGCTGAGGTAGACGTTGAGCTATAATAACGAGGAACACAACAAGCAGCATATGTAATAACCAAATATGGGTTAGTCGGCAGTCAAATTTAAGTCTGATCTCTCTTCCATAAGTTTGTGAGCTTATTGTAATATGTATGGTTAACGTAAGCTGACAGTGCCACACATGGACCTAATGTACAAAATAAGTATCATATAACACCTGGTCCTGGAACTTTTTCTCCAGTAATGGATGTCGTACAAGGGAAGGGTGACATACCCGGACACAACAAGTGATGAGCTGTTTTCAGAGCACTGCGGATGTTGGGTACCGAGGCAGCACTCACTACCCCTCGTGGGTCCGTCACCATGTTCTCTACCTCACTGTGGTTCACACCCACCGTAATGGCTATCACGTGCATGCCCGCTTCACGTGCCGTCTTCACTGCCTGGGTAATGTCCCGTCTCTTAAAGTCCACCCGGTCAGTGATTACTATTGCCACCCTTGGGACCTCCTGTCTTCTGTCACAGAACTTGAACATCCTATCCCTGAGAAACTCGATGGCCGCTGTCATGTTGACACGGGACACGGGACTTCCGAGCAGTTGGGACAAGGTCTTCTCTAAGTTGGACCTTTTCCTTTGAGTGGTCATTTTGCATGAAAATGTGTCTTTGGGATCAGGGTCAAAGGTCAATAGTCCCGTTCTGGCGTGGCGAAGGTTAGTGGTGGCAATGTGCTTGCCAAGGCTAGCCAGTACGCCGCGAAATTTGGCCGGCTTCACATCCACGACAAACACCAGGTTCACGAACATCTGGAAACAGGAGTCGAACCCAGGAAGTACTGCCGCTGAAAGGGGAAATAACTGGTAGAATAATACATAACAGAAAAAGTATAACATGAAACGTTAACTTAACAGTAATTAAGATGAAATAGTCGACTAATAAATGAGCATATAGCCTTTAAGTGACATTTAGAAGAGGGGGTGATTGAGAGGAACTGTGGACAGACAGTGTATTGCAATAGATGAAAACGTGTTCTTTTCTATGTCGGGTTCCTTAAATGTTAAACGTTAAACAACCGAAGTGGAGAATTACTCTGTTGTAATGAACAGATGTTGATCAGGTTATGAAAGAAGATTCTGTTGATTTTATGTTTCTGACAAGTTGTCCGTGAATTAGTTGGTTCAACACATGCGTGTCTCGAAACCTAAGTCATTGTGCTTTGGTGTCATATGCATGAAGTTCTCGTTGGTACCATTGTCTTCCTAATCCAACTAAAACCTTTCTTGTTCGCGTTTCGACCAAAATTAATTTTAAAACTACATAATGATTCGAAAACATTGATCTGTTGAAATCAGCCTCGTTATTACACTTTACCTCCCTTTAACGCAGCATACACCTCATCTGCAACATTCGTCCCTGTACTGTTGGCGTCTGGTACGAAAAGGACATTGTCGTTGTTGGCGATTCCAGCAACTGCAGCCCGTGTTAAATTACCGACTCCAATGACGACTATAGGCAAGCCGTCGTTCCTTAACCCTTCAGCTGTTGTCACACTCACCGTGTGCTCGCCAGAGTGTTCAGCCATCAAAACGACGACCAGGTTGGGCCACTTAAGTTGGTTGTCCGTGAACCACCCGAACATACCCTTAACAACTAGCAGGGCAGATCCTAAGGCACATCCTGTTCCCGTCTGTTCTATGTCATCTATGGATTGAAAGACCGAGTCCACTGTTTCAGCTATCCGGAGTCTCCGGACTATTCTGGGGTGGTCACTGAATGTTAGCATGCCAACAGAAACACGTCCCTTGTCATCTGTCCCTGTTTGTTGGAAATTGTTCAGGATCTGTTTGATGGCCATCTTCATCTTCTGGAAGTGACCCGACTCAACAGTCACGCTGTTATGAAGAGCGAAGACGATGTCGTATCTCGACGTGTACATGCTGGACACTTTGAACAACTCCCCCTTTCCTGGCGGTACAAAACACTTACTTGAAATAATAGAAAAAATAGGATAATGCTGAGTCGTAACACATTCTGACAAAGTTAGTGAAATGGAGCTTACTTTGAGAGTGAAAAAGTTTACGAATTCTAAATAAGGAATATTATGCAGGGTCAGATCAGGTGTAATCAATGTATTACTCACAACCGAACCCAGCCAATCGTCCAGGCCACAAGACGTAAGGAAATAGTGCGACACACTGTAGTGAATGAGTGAGTGAGTTCATATTTAACGTCACATCGGCAATATTTCAGCCATATCGTGACTAGAACACAAACTGAAGTAGACACACGTTTGATGATGGCTAACACACAGGCGATTATTTGACTAAGATTTATCTATGTGAACTCTGGGTTCATAATTGTGTTATGTTCTTTACGTTTTCAATGTTTTAGCAACTGATTTAGCCAAGGACCGCTTTGATAACATATTAGAATGTTACAATATTACACTATGTTATCAAAACGGTAAGTCTCATATCAAGTGTATACCTTCCACTCGATCATTTTTTTCAGGGATATTATTACTGCGTTGTATCTCTGTCTAGATGTTTATTATAGTCATACAGCTACCTTTAACCATGGTTTCAACGATCTGAGTCACAGCACTATCCACGGCTTGGTTAAATACAGGGGTCGCGATGTATTCGGGTCTGCTGGCGATGTCCACGTAGGCAGCGTGAGAGACGTTCCAAAGACCAAGAACAACCACGTTGCACCCATCCGTTTGAACCTTTAGAGACTCAGCTCGTGCAGCAGTCGAGTCACTTGGCACATCCGATGTTACAACAAAGATGATTGGTAGACGTGCCTCTGTAGGCAGCTGCCGTCTTGGTTTTGTGATATGCTCTCTAACGGTTGAGATCGCCTCTGCAACATTAGTTCCATTACCATCTCTTTTTATTTTGAAAAGCTCGTCAGTGAATTTCGTTTTGTCTATCAAACGGATAATCCTGGACGTGTTGCTGAAGGTGGTAATACCGAAGAACCGACAACGCGGTAGGTTGACTTGACCCAGGGCATCAGTCAGGTTCAATGTAAGAGTGATCAGCTGCTCAAAGTCGCCCTGGCTCATGGACTCCGAGTTGTGGAGAAGGAAGAAGCACACTTGTTAAAATCATAAATAAGATTAGTTAAAGATAGTATTACCGTGTTAGAAATGGTACATGGTAAACAGCACATCGATGCTCTGCTTTGACTGTCTCAGTATTACCCTTGCATTAATTTGTATTGCCCGTCAATGATATAACGGAGTGTAGAGCAGAAGGTGATAGTAAGTTATGTTAATCATCACTTATATCGTCAATTTTATAATCATCTAAAACTTTCTGCATAAAACGTCTTCACCTAGATATCAGAGACTGTTTTACACAGTAACAAGATGCGTTTGATACCATTCCACTGCGTGTTTGTTTTCAGAAGTACTGTTCCAAGCAGTCACAGTCTCTGCAACTACATTGGTCTATTACGTGAAGAGTCGGAGAGGGGGTAGGGCGATACTTAATGACACTGACAGTTAACATAGGACACCACCTACGTGACCTACCCGCTGCCACCGTCCTGGTAGCCTGTAGTAGCAGTACCGCCATCATGATAACCCGCCATGCTCCTGGAATCAGAACAGCGGGCATCCAACAGCTAGTTGAAACTAATAATACAATGCCACCGCAACAGAATACAGGCACGTGTAGAGAAAATAACACGGCGAAAGAGTTGCGTCCCTTGTCGTGCCCAAATGATTGTGATTTCGAAAACCCTAGTTATCCTTATTATGTGTCTAGGTTTGCCATAAGTGATCGTGCTTTCATAAAAGTGACTTGCATCACTTCGGTTCCTCCATCCCCACCAGTCTGATCCGCGGTGATATGATAGCATTACTGTAGGTGTAGGTGTTGTATCTCACTCACTCACTCACTCACTCATAACAACATGTTTTGAAGAATAAATGACTAAGTATGGCTTTAACAATATTCTAGAAATACCAGGCAGGGACACCAAAGATGGACTCCACTTATGTACCTATGTGAGGAAACCCGGGTATTTAACCACCATGTCACCCCCTGAATAAGCAGGAAGGAGAGTCTTTTAAACCTGATCTTTAAGTTGCAGATGTTCGGTAAAAGTACCCTGCAAACAGACACAAATCTGTACAGAATTCACCTGAATATATTCACTCTTTGACCTGTCTGTAATGACTCTTTTGGCACCATATGCATCTTAATAATCTGTATCGCGATGATGAATGCAAAGTCATCGTATTTTTGATAAGGGGACCCTAGTAGGTGGTAAAAATCAATGTAGATGTTGGAACAGCGGAACTGTGTCAGTCGGGATAGGACCGCTCTTGTAGAACATATCTACATCATATATTTATAATTAGAAACATGTCCCAGATATTCTGTACATCAAACTAAATATACCAGTACTGTGTATTGAATGATTGTCTCCATCATCGACATGTATTTTATATATATATTTAATAACAGGGGAAATAGACATGGTTTAACAAATATCTTATAACAGTATATATGTTACTGACAATTGGAAATATAACTGGCCATGTTAAATCCCCTGCCTTAAGCTTATGATTTATCTTTTATATCTTTCGATACTAAGATTAACCCCATACTGTTATATGGTTGTGAAATACGGGGAGCCGATACTTTTAAAGAGGTTGAAGCTACTACCACCAGGTTTGTGTGGAACGTGGCATCCTTTCACGTTTTTCTCAGACATTCTATACTGTTTATTGTTCTGTTTATGATGTGTAACTCAATACTGAGTAACACGGCGCTATTTGGAAATGTGTACTGCATATCTTGTATGATTGCCTACACGGGTGACGTATAAGAATGTGGCGCTGACCCTACTCAAAATACTTAAAGGAGAATAAAAACGAAAACAAAACGTTTGATAGGGATAATGACATTCCAAAATTTATCGTTCGTGATTTAAACAAAAACGCTTGTAAAACCGAAGATAAACAGACACCTTAATCGTATTTCGCCTATTTCCGAAACAACGGACAGTTAATGAGCAGAGGGGTATCACGTGACATGACGTCACACGTGCCTGTTGCTGATGGCTTTTTCCTTAATTTTATCTGAAGCTGCAAAAGATGTTCCTGATGTCATTTCTGAAATGGATCAATACGATTTTACATTTTGCAAGACAATCTTCCAGTGAAGACGAAGAAGAGAATCAAGCGAAACGAAGTCTCTTTACTAACAGACCGTATTATTATACAATTATACTGTTTGTGAGCAAAAGGTGAGACAGTTCCGACCAACAAATCCATCCCTATAAATGAATCACCAGTCTAACAAACTTTATGGATAACAACTTCTTTATTACGATAGTGCGACGTTTCGGTACAGATTCTTGCACCGTTGTCAAGCAGGAATGGATAACAACTTCTTTATTACGATAGTGCGACGTTTCGGTACAGATTCTTGCACCGTTGTCAAGCAGGAATGGATAACAACTTCTTTATTACGATAGTGCGACGTTTCGGTACAGATTCTTGCACCGTTGTCAAGCAGGAATGTAACATACAGTGGTGGCAAAGTATATATAGTGAGGCTAACAAAGACATGCAAGACAACAAGGTAATTAACACAATAGGATGGGGACTGGGGTGATGAAGCCAGTGGGTAGACAACGGGGGAGGGAGTAGAAGCCTACGATGTACAAATGTAATGGCTGGTTTACCAAGGCAGAGAGTTTATGCAGCTGATTGGGCTTGGAGGAGTGCATCATAAGCTGATGGAATGTAATATCCTTGATCTCGGTTCATGGTAGGCTTTTGACGTTTGGTATGAATGGCTTCAGTGAGTTTGCGTTTGGTGAAGTCCTTTTGGTTGTTGGCCGGGATGGTGATGTCGGCCCAGCTAATGAGGTGATTGGGGTTAAACTGGATGTGATCAGCGATGGCTGATTTGCTGTCGGACTTTGTGACTGATGTTTGGTGTTCCTTCACAGGAGTGTTGATCGGTCGGGATGTTTCGCCTAATGTAGCTCAGTCCACAATCACAATATATTTTGTAAATCACACATTTCGGGTGTTTGTTGTCGACAGTTGCAGGTTTTCTTCCGTTGAAGGAGGTTCTTGAGGCTGGTGATGATGATGATGTAAAAGTGTTATGTTCTAATTTGCTTCGCTCAAACGAACATAAATTATTTACAAAGTACAACATACTCGTAATACAGGGTGCTGTCTACCGCGCCTCGAGAGCGAGTAGGTTTATTTGAAAATTTACAATGTAAAAGCACATCAAACCGTATCGGAGACGACGGCATACGACAAACGCGAAAGTCTGCAGGCATCCTCCATATGCGATCCAACTGGATAGCCTCCAGTAGTAAACAAAACAACAGCTGTAAAGCCAGGTCTCCACACAATATTTATCCTGGAATCTGCTGAAGATGAACGCCCGTTATGATGCAGTCCTTGAGAATAGCGAAGAAGCATTATCATCTCCACCTGGTAAACATATCAGCTTAAAGCACGGCCTTCTTAACATCCAAGATGAATCAACCCAGATCTGAACTGCTTCTGAAATAAGGTGCACCAATTATACCTGAAACTTCACCGATAACGATATTAGCTTTAAAGATGACAGACACACCCAAGTGAAAAAATAAACCTCTGATTTACTAAGTATTCGGTAAAATAAACAATCATCACCTTAAACTTTTGCAAGCACCAACAAACGTTACGACACGTTCGAGCCTACACAAGAATTGCTTGCCTGAACATGAAGCATACTTAACTTATAACAGTGATCGTTCCGCTCCATAAGATTAATCGCTGTTGGGTCCTTGACTGTGTGCCTGTCAGCAGTCCCTGTGTATATACAGCGTTTCCTTCATTAAACCTCTGCTCATCCTCAATGAAACAGCACCATATGTCATACACACTGTCCATAGTCGCTGACACTAGGAGTAATGAATTTATATCGTCTTTCACATAACCGTCTTTAGCTGTCTCCGAAGCCCAGCGATCGTGTCTTTTAAATAGTCTGTCTGGTACACCGGCGTTAGCCGCAGCACTGGCTCCCCCTGAGCGGAAACTGTGCAGTCCGATTTTGGAAGTATCTTCACCGGTGAACTTGAATTTTTCCAGGAATATTTCTCTAGCTCTAGTGTAGGAGAGCGGAGATTTTCCTTTCAATTTGTATTTTGATTTACGTTTACAATAACACAGTTGTCTAAATATGTAATCTTCGGAAGACTCTACAAGATCTGCTGCCTCAAGGTACCTCTTTAACATAGTAACTGGACATGTCGGAGAACTAGTAACAGAAATCAAAACAGTTCCCTGTAAACGTCAGTTTTACTTGTTCTGAGAAAAATGCTTATGTAGCCTTTTTCAAAGGTAATGTCATTTCTTTTAATAATCACTACTTCAGAAAATCTGAAAAATCCTGCATATGAGAGCAAAGACATTGATAAGAATCTTAAATCTAGCAAAGTAGCATTGCTTCCGCCAAAGGTATTTGCCAACTTTAACAACATATCAGGTGTGATTGGATCTTTCTTAATCACAGGTTTTACACAGGTTCTCATTGCTGATTCTTTAACATTAATAACCAGGTTATCTGTTCAGGGAGTCCAGGGACAAGGATCAGGGAGTCCTGCGTTCCTATGTGCCCATGAAATACCATAAATTGCTTCTGTTATGCTACAACTATGCTTACCGCTTTGCATCAGGGAAACTAGATACAACGAAACACGAAACGACGACGCTGGAAGAAAACAAATATCAAAACTAGAGGCCCATTCTCTCCAGTTCTTATATGCTCTACTCTACTTGCTTGTAGTAGCTGGTGCCCTTGATTTCAACACTATGTCGGGTAACTTGTCAGCTAAAATCAGCAGTTTCTCGTCCTGTAGATTGTTTCTCTCACTCCACACGCCAGCGGTAAACAGCTCTGAAAATGTCCAGTGACATAAGCACCAGTCTATATCCTAATGGCTAATGCATAACCTTGAAAATTATCTAAAATTGACTTTCTGCTGCCCACCTGAAAGGAAGTACTGCCGCTTAACTGAATAAAGTCCGTTACAAAGGAGCAAAATGCACCATTTTCAAACAACGTTGACCAAAACGATGCCGATGGCCAGTAGGAAATTACCAGTGTAGCTGGAGCCTTATTGTTCAGGGCATACTTTATGGCCTTCGTCACTAAAGATACGGGTGGAACTACCCAGTTATTATCTCAGAACAAATCCTGAGTAAACGAATCGACCGCCTCTGAACCCGGAGTCCAAAATCTAGAGTTAAACCTGTTTAGTTTAGCATTGATATGGCTCGCAAACCTGTCCACAGAGTGAGGGCCCCACCTGTTATTTACCAATTGAAAAACACGATCCGATATGGTCCAATCATCATAATCTTGGAATTTACTCAAACTGTCTGCTTTATCGTTCTGTGACCTGGGAATCCAACAGAACTGTAGACTGATGTTATCTGACCTTACACATCTAAAGATCGACAGGGCAAAAGTCTGTAGTACAGGGGAAAAACTACCACAAGTAGCGATGTGACAACATGCTTTATTGTCTGAAAACCACTTGACCGACTTGTGTGCTAGAAAGTGTCTAAAAGAAAACAATGCCAATTCAACAGTCTTTAATTCCCTCCAAGTCGAGTTGAATGTTTTCTCTGAACTATTCCATGTATGGTGAAAAAGTGCAATCGGTACCCTGGATAAATGCTGCACAACCAACCGAACTTGCATCTGAAAACACAATAATAAGGGGAGAAAACTCTTGTTGTAAACTTCTACTATTAAAATTCAAAACATTGTCTCTCCAAAATACTAGCTCTGAAACAAAGCCAGGATTGTCATAAGACGTTACAACTTTATCCCAGTGAGCATGACCCTGCATCTGCAAGTACATCTGCCTCGTTAATAACTTACATACGTCTCCAAATACTGGCATAAGGGAAATGACTTTACCGGTCAGTCTGACAACGTCTCTTGGTGTAAAATTGGGTAGGAGGGACATGAACTTTGAAAAACTTTGGTTTATATCCTTAAGTTTTATGTAAGGAATGGAAATGATACACTTGTCAAGATCCCAGTTAAAGCCAAGCCATTCTATTTGTCCTGAAGGTTCCCAAACGGATTTCTGATCATTACAGACAAAACCTGCCTCAGCCAACGTAGATCTAACGAAAGAAGAATGTTTTCTGCATAAGTCTAGAGTCTGCGCCAGACCAAACCCATTGTCCAGATATACAACGATATCAATGGAATTCTGTCGCCAATACTTCACAAGAGGTCTAAGACATTTGGTGAAAATATATGGTGCAGAAGTTAAACCAAAAGGGAGAGCAGTAAAACAATAATACTTGGTACGACCACTATCTCTCCACGAAAAACCTAAAAACTTATGCTGATCTTCATGAATATCAATGTGATGATAGCCTGACTTTAAGTCAAACTTGAACATACATCCTCCAATATGAACATAGTTCAAAGCAACACTATGACCTTCGAGAACAATTTTCTCCTTCCAAACGTAACGGTTTACTAACCTCAGGTCTAAAATTAACCTTTTCTTGCCAGATGTTTTAACAGACACTGACAGTGGACTTATAACATGAGATTTTTGTTGAACTTGCACAATACACTTATTACTCAGGAGTTGTTGAATTGCTTCAGTCACAAACACACTGTGTTTAAAAGCAGAGCAGTTGTTACGACTATACGAGGAAGGGGGAGTTTCAGAAAATGGAATAACATAACCATGTTCTATAACTTGCAAAATGTAATCAGAAGCAGAATTTTTTCTCCAGAAAGGAATGTGTTTCTTTAGATTACCTTTTACTATAGCACAAGAACTAGACTCAAACTCGAAACCATCAGATTGATACAAGGCATTATCTTCAAGATCTGTACCTTCTAACTCAGTATGTGAACTAGAAGGTAAATTCCTGGAAGCCAGGTTTTCAATGACCTCTCAACAATAGTTTTCTCCAAGACTGTGCCTCTCGCTGTACGTCTTGCGTCCTGTTGGGGAACTTCCCTCCCTTGAGTTCTCCTGGGCTGACCGGCGCAGAGCTGCTGCTGCAGGGCACGTGGCTCTCCAGTGTCCAACCTCCCCGCAGAAGAAACATGGCCTGGACACTGGGTAAGGACGGCCGGAGTACTGTCGAAAAGGCTGATTGGGAGGCTGAGTTGTTGGTGGCAAAGTTGGTTGAGGATAAGGACATGGGTTTACGGATCTTTGAGTTCCTCTGCCTCGGGGTCTGCCGAATTCACGTCGTTGACGCTTGCGAAGTGCCTTAGTTTCTGCCCTTTCAAACTTTCTCTCCTCCTCTGAATTAGAAGCAATATCATCCCCTTCTAACTCTGATATCAATCCCCATCCGGACGGAGAACGGTCTGCTAATCTGATGAACTTATTCCTCTTCTTAATCGAACATTGGATACTGTCTATAAGCTCAAGACAATCGGAAAAATCTCTCCTGTTACAATGTCTTTTGACCGAATCTAGTCTATCTGAAATGTCAGTGTTGAACTTAAATTGAATTTCATTCCCTTTGTATTTGAAGGTGGGTTTATCAAATTTTCTCACCTTTTTGAAAACACTGAGTGACCTTTCCTCGGACTCATCGACAATGTCTCTCTTCAATGTCCTCAGCTTGTTGTCCATATAGTCCTTAAACAGCTGAAAGGACTCAAAAGGTTCAGAACTGGACTGTCTCGACTCCGGAGTAGAGGAGTCTTGTTGATCCATGAGGGACAATAGGACAGAAACCAAGGCAAAGCTACTCGCCTGAGCAACGCGTAGACCTCGAGTGACAAAACAATTTCTTCATCCCACCTTGTAACCTTCTGTCACGTGACTAAACAAGCACAACTTCTCGTGCAAAGCCTGCATCCACTACCGTTTTTACCCTAGATAACTTTATGTGTCGATGCCTGCTTGCTGTTTCAGGATTCGGCTGATCTGGTGTGATGGTTTGCCAATATAGGGGATGGTGATCTTGATGGGGCCTGACTCAGGTTTGGGCCTTTCAGAGGGAGGTGACATGGTAGCAGTTATGGTTCTGTGGACTATTTGGGCTGGAGAGTTGTTCAGTTCTACGAAGGTTGTCTTCAGGTGTTGAATTTCATTAAGCAGGTTTGTTGAGCATATATTTTCGCTCTTCTAGTTAGGGTAGATGTGATGTCAGTATTAAGTTTGGGAGGATGATAGGAGTTGTAGTGGAGTGGGCTTTCTGTACACAGTGGTTTGGAGATGGTTGGAGAAGGTGCGGATTACAAGGACGTCTAGGAAGGGTAGTTGGTTGTTCTGCTCGGTCTCCATTGTGAATCTGATGCGGAGATGCTGGTTGTTGAGGTGGGTGAGGAGCTGGGTGGGGTTCAGGCTGGAGGATGGCAAATGTATCGTCTACTTTCCGGTACCAGCAGGTTGGTTTCGCAGGTGAAGTTTATAGTGCTTTCTCCTCTAGTTCTGTGATGTAAATTGCAGTTAGAATAGGGGATAGAGGTGAAATGCCACTCAAAGAAGCAATCACCAGTCCTTAAGAAAACATTTTTCAAAATGGGATTGCAATTCCTTTCGTGTCACATGCATATTCTATCTTAGGGTAACAATTCACATTTTGCAACTACATGTTCATGCACGTCGCACGTGTTGGAGGCATGATTCTTAACTGAGCGATCAGGTGCTCCAAAACTGTTTTGTTGAACTAATACCACTAACACAGTGCCTGATAAAACTCGAACGTCTCCTCTGTTGGCATGACGCAAACTGTAGTAGAGAAAGTAGTCGCCTGGTAGGATGTCTTTCTAAAGTCTCTCATGACTTCTACCATATTCGGTATAGAAGGATTTATAACCGACTCCCAGATAAACAACTCGGACAGTTTCTCAGTTGATAACGATTTGTTGCAAACTACAGCTAACACCAGGGCCTATCATACACAATTCTTCTGAATCTGTTGCGATGGAGATGTAGTTCTCAAAATGTGAAATCCTGATGTAATGATCAAACATGATGTAATTTATCATGTGAATTAATATCATGTTAATAAAGATCAAACTAATTCAGGTCACCGTGTGAACATGAGCAGCTGCCAAACGCTCTTAAGACAATTAAGTGTTTGTAATGACTCATTGTCTTCAAACAGATACAGTTGTTAGGAGGAGTTCAGAAGTGTTGAATCTTTGGAACAAAGCCGCATATGAAATACTAAGGTATAGAACATACTGCAGCATGTAATTCAATAATTTTCTTTATTAAATTTGAGCAGTTGAATAATCAAAGCGATATCTGAAAGGTAACGGAGGACAAAAGTATATCTTGTGACAGTTGTTTTCTTTGTGCTTCATTGATGTGGTGTGCTTCACTGATGTGGTGTGCTTCACTGATGTGGTGTGCTTCATTGATGTGGTTTGTCCGTTTCCGGTAAATCAGTTCAGAGACCGGTGAAATTGA
Source organism: Haliotis asinina (assembly GCF_037392515.1). NCBI lineage: Eukaryota > Metazoa > Mollusca > Gastropoda > Lepetellida > Haliotidae > Haliotis > Haliotis asinina. Next base: position 13,924,765 of record NC_090282.1, on the reverse strand, counting down.
GGATTCTGATTTAGAACTGGTACGCGAGGGGGGCCGATTCAGTCACAGCTAATGGCGTATTTTCATACGTCAAATCCTCATAATATCACTGGTTTGACTTGTACGGACTGGTTAATATCAAATATAAGTGAAATATTGCTGAGTGTGGCGTTATCGAGGATACACAAGCGCAGCACACGAACGTACGCATTAAAATTACACGTAATGTGAAGCGACCCAAAAGGTAGAATAGTAGAATGAGATGCCACCATTAAGGAGGTTACTTGTGAATCATGACTATCGGCGATAGATGGGTGTTGTTATGGTGGTCAAAAGTGCCACTCTTGCATATGTAGGGGGTTACGTAGATGATCCACGGAAAGGTCCGGCGCATTATGTTACATTGATTAAGATCCTATAATACCTCAATGCCTCTATAAATCCCGATTCCGCAGAAGGGTTTGTCATGCAGATGATGGATTGTATGCTCGTGTTAGATGTTATAGATGTGTTGATGTGTAGATCATGTATGCTACAACATGTCTGAGTGGTAAGTCGGAATACGATCGTCGAAACACTTGGTAACATTCGTCCTCTCGCAGTCTGATTGCCGGCCACCGTTCCATGGCCATTTGTTATGACTGAAGACTGCACATCGTCTTTCTAACGACTCGGAAAGAGCGATGTCAGGGTCGCATCGATTGCTTGTTGACATCGGACTCAGCAATATTCCATTTATATATACCCGTGAAGATCCGGGTGAGAATGGATCTGCAGCAACCCAGAGAGGCGAGTGGTCAGGCTCGCTAACTTAGTAACCGGCGTCCAAGAACACGAAGAGGTGAGATCTGTCCAAGATGAAGCTGCTCCTCGAGTCTACAATGCCGACTGTCACGTGCCACATGTCATTTTATTCCAGTTTCGTAGATCGATGTTCAAGATGTTGATCACTGGATTGTCCAGACTCCAGTATATCTAGACCACCACTGGAATGTTGGAATGTTGGTGAGTGCGACGACAACTCATAAACCACAACAGTTATGGTGTAACAGGTAAGCTTCGACTGTATGCTCATCGGAGACAACAGCATTTGAAATTTTCGATGCCTACTGCATCGCAGCTCAGTCCTTGTGTTTCGCTTACAACGACCATCTCACTGATCATTATTCATACTATTGTAGTGGATCTGTAATTCCCAATAACATCTGCAACTTTCTCCCAGAACGAGTTTAAAAAATCACAAATAACGCTATATCAAGTCATGGAAAATGTGATGGATTTAGATTCCGTTGTTCGAAAATGTCAAAATAACGGAAAAACTTTTTACGTTGGTCACTACAAAGCCACGGGGTGTTCGCGGGCGTGATAATAATGTATCATACAAAAAGAAAGTATTAGAAACACGTGAATAGGTCTAGACCCTAATATTAACGGTTCCCTTACCTGACATTTTAATATGATCTGCCTGCGGATGTCTCCTGAGGGCACTAGGGATGTAGAACCCCGTTCAACAGCCTGGTTTTATCCTCCCTATCACTGCTCTGGAGCCTGGCCGTTTCCATCGAAGGAAGGCGAATGAGTAGAAGATATTAAAAATCGTATCAGGCATGTAGACTTTATAAGCCAACGAAACATGCGCTGATAATGTTGGCGACGCACGGGACATGCGGCATGATACGCAGACGTTTGCAGCTTGACATGGGCGTGCACATGGGCATGTTATACATTGTCTTGAGGCTAATTTGAATGGGTTTTCATATGCACTATAGATGTTAAGGAAGGATACAGAAATTATAAGGAGGTATTAGCGAGGTCAACTTAAGTCGGCGGCGAAAGTGAAGCGGGATAGAAAAGCGGCATTACATACAGACGTTTGCAGCTATGCTCAGCATTGCAGATGTGCATGTTATGCATTGCTGGAAACCCCGTGGAAAGACCTTTAAAATGCATTGTAGATATTAAAGATCCCAATATGGAAAACGAAATTAGGACGAAAGTCTACTTCCGCTAACAGCGCCTTTGAGACGGAAGTAACATGCGACATGCCTAACACCTTTGCTCAACGTCGCACATCCACATGCTATACACCGCCAGAAGCGCATTGAAATGCTCTTTCAAATGATCGCATCAGGCATGTAGACATTATTAGCCAATGAAACATGCGCTGATAATGTTAGCGACGCACAGGACATGCGGCATGATACGCAGACGTTTGCAGCCTGACATGGGCGTGCACATGGGCATGTTATACATCGTTAGAAGTGCATTTGATACGTTTGTGAATGGCATATACTGTACTATGTTGCTGGGACACTTACGTAACTGGGCGCTACAGAAGAGGGCCTGGATGTCACACTCTTGGACAAATTAAGAAATAAACTGCTTATACAATATTTCTAGGTGTAAGTCTACTTGATATTTATGGAATAAACCTATTAATGTTATGCATCAGTTTGATAAACTGAGCAAATGAAGAACAAACGAGAAGAAATAAAAGTAAAGTTCACTTGCCATTGGTGATTGCCAACGCTGACTGGTAATCATCCGCTAAGATACTTGGTCTGTGATGATGAAATTGCAGTGAAATGCATTCCTTTATATTACCACGTCGCAGTCAGATAACCAATGGAATGGTTTAGACGATCACGTGGCCAAGCCGGATGTTTCTAAGTGGGAGGAGGAAACTGTAAGTTGCCCATCTCCATTCCATGGATGATGTACATTTGGAGAGGCACGAGCTTTGCAAAAGGTGTGCATTACCCATGCCAAAGAAAGTCAGTGGGACGACGAGGTTTAAAATCACAAAGTAGCGGCATGTCAAAAGGAGGTGACCCAAACTAAGTTATTATAACCATAGGAGGGCAAGACAGGTGACGAAGTTACATTTGCTGATAAGTGATATGTCCAGGGTACGGAGATGTGGACACAGACAAGTGATATACAGCTAATCAGGTAATAGTATAGTTTATAGGAAGCTAGAGAAGTACATGTATATACAATCAGTCCAGCTTGTATATTGGAATAATGGAACGTATATTCGAATGCACATTATACCTTGGCAGATCCACATTTTCAAGGCATTACCGACGCACTTTACACCATTGATTTCGGATGGCGGACATTGAAATAACATCTGAGGAAAGATGCGCACCAGATTATCCACCACAGGCACAAATGCGCTCACATAATGGCGCCCATTGCCTGAGTGTCTGAAGTAACACGGATGCGCATTACACCTTGGAAGAACCGCACTTTCAAGGGCGTTCCGA